>NW_015150750.1:748051-763798 GCF_000732505.1 Cyprinodon variegatus
TATATATATATATATAAAAGTAAATAAAATGCCTGCAGCACATTTTCCTTCCCCCAAAACCAAATAAAATTTCTTCTCATGCTAAAGTGACAAATAAATGGGAGAAATGCATAAAGGTGTGGGCAAGATCAAAATGCGCCAAATGACATTCAGCTGATGCATGACGCAGCACATCTAAAATGCTTCTGAAGATTTTGCCTTTTGCCGAGCTTTCATCCTGTCCCAGGTATAGATACAGGGATACAGTTTCCAATAACAGCTTTAGCCAGTTGCCTATCTGTCCCTTACAGATCAACTTATTACCGCCATAAATGCACAGCATGTTGCTGTCTGGGGATGGACTCGTAATCCCTCCAAAGACTGGGATTTTATCACAACCAAATCTGCTTCACAATTGCAAACACACACAGACAAGGGAAGCATCAGGAAACCCAGGATGTGGACACAAAACCCACCGACCCATGAAAACAAGCTTGCTTGTTAGGAACACAAGATGGGGATTTTCTTGCAGACAAATCTGTTGGTGTCTGGCGGTTAAGAGAATTTATGAGGCTGTGGTTATGGGGTACAAACATTCATGGTTTAATAACCAATGAACACTTGCTGGCTTATTTACATTTTTAGCACTGTTAGTTCATATCATTAAAGGTGTGTGCTAATACTGTAATGGATGGTGGTGTCATAATGCAATTAGGTCAAAGCAATTTATTATGTAGACATTATTGGCAAAACTTTATTTTTTTCCTGATTAACATTCATAAAAATACCAAAAATTCAGAAAATATATATATTTTTTGGATTTGTGAACAGTATTGATGAAAAAACTTATAAAGGCCAAATCAAGGCAAAGCAAGTTTATTTATTTGACACATTTCTGTAGCCGGACAATTAAGAGTGTTGTGCAAGAGAAAAAAGAAAAGTACATCACAGGGGTATAAAGGTTGCATAAATTAAAGAGAGTGAAATAAAAAAATACAATTAGATATTTTTATATAGAAAATTATTAAATGATTGATTAAAATTGATAGAACAGGAACCAATTATGCTAACAGTATGCACTCAAATGCAATTCTAAACAAATACGTTTTCAATCTCCAATATCCAGATTAGTGGAGGCTAGGAACTAAAAGCTGCTTCTCTGTGTTTCTTTCTGGTTCTGGATGTACAAGTTAGGTAATTTATGTAAGTCTAGCTAAAGCTTTTCAAATCACAAATCAGAACTTGTCCAAAGACATTCTATGTCATGTTACTCAAATAAAAAATGTTCTAGAAGATTCTTTTCATAGGATATTGGAGTTTTTATTGTTATTATGACACAATAATTGATTTCACAGAGCTTCAGGTGTTCTGTCAGATCAGCATACCCTGTCGGACCAGCATACCCATAGTCAATACGCATGTGCAAGACGTCAGATTTGCATACAGGTATGATAGTCCTGTTTATCCCTTTAGTTTATCCACCTTTTTCCCTTTAACTAGGATAGGCATGTGTCCCTTTATTCATGTACAAAAAACTATTTGAGGTCAGATTGCCATATGCTTCAAAAAACACCATTAAGTAAGCACTTAAATAGTTTTTTGTACATGACTAAAGGGATAAACAAGTATTAATTATGGGTATGCTGATCTGACAGAACACCGGCTTAAAATGGAAATTTGGTTCACACACATAAATTAGTGGTTGCAGTATTTAAAAGCTGCCTGCAGTTGCAAACCAACAGAACTTGCAAGCTTTGGTTGAGACTTAAACAGAACTTCTTTGTGAAGTCTGAATGACAAGTGAGGGCAGGATATTCCCTTACTTGTCATGCATATTTTTTCACTTCATTTCACTTCTAATCATGCATTGATGTAAAAGGTGATAAACTATTCTGTAAAGTTGTTGTGTTTCAACTCCCAAGTAGATATTGTATGTCTTTTTTTTTATATCAGCTTAAACTATTAAGTAATCTGATATATCACAAATTTTTAGTAGCTCAAGTTTGTTCTTTTTTTTTGGAAAATTAAGTTTCATGATGTGCCTGAGTGAGGTGAGGTAGAGAACCATCAGTCAGATATATCAGCTCATATAAAAATATGTATTTTACAATAAACATCCAAAACTGAGCGGGATTTAAACAGTTAAGGAGGTTCTATTATTAATGATCGGATTATAGGAAAATAATAGACTATATTATACATTGAACATAGCAAACATGTAACAGTAGCATTGCTACATTGATGGACAAGCTTCAGTAATATGAGATGAAATTCTCAGCTAAAAACAATTTCTGAACACCATGTATTAAAAATATACTCCTGGTTTTTAGCCTGAATTGTTGCTTTGTTTCAATTCAGAACCATTGCCGGTTTCAATGATCTATTACAGCATTTTTTTTTTGCAATGTAAATTTTTTAACAATGTAAATCCTAACAAGATGAACCATTAAGATTAAGACATGTTATTCGTAACACAGGGTCTGTTGTTTGAGCACACAATCTGATTGTATCACGATTTTTCTCTGAGTTATCTCTCTAACTAAAACATACATTACTTTGGTGTGCAGGTACATCAAACTTTCCAAAGTGTGAAGGCAGCTTTTTTTTTTTAAGTTAGTGAAGTCACATATGCCTGTGCTGAAGTAAAAGGTTACCTTTACAACTTTAAGATTTTATTCTTAAAAATGCTTACATTGCAAAGTAGGGATGCTTATTCTTCCACTTTATGAATAATTCAAGAAGAGAAGATGTGACAAGACAGGTGCAGGCTTTATCCTTTTCTATCCTTCTTTAAAAAATCCTCTGTAAATGTGTCACCTTTCCCCGTTCCCTGAGAGAAAATCCTTCGAACAGCTGGAAAGCAGTGTTTTTCTAACCTGCCTCAGCTCTCAGTTGCAACACTGCTGAGTGAAACTAAAGGATAACTGCAAAGTACTGTATAGTATAGAAAAAAAAAGTAAAGCCTTTTTATTTAGAACTGCAATTAATTTACTATCCCATGTTTTGACAGCCTTTAGGTTAATATGCAGTTTGAAATAAATCAAATAAATGAGGCAGTTGATCAGTGATTTCCTGAGTTTGAGAAAAAATAGTTTCAATAAAGTAGCATTTATTTATCTGGAGGTCAGTGGAGGCAATGGCAATGGCATAAAAATATTTTTTTCTTAATTACCTTTTTTTAGTTTTGTTTTTCTCACTTAAGAATGAATAATCAGACTTTTATTTTAATGCATAACTTGTTAAATATTTTAATTTTAGCCTTGTAGCGACTGCTGAAATCCAAGCTCATCCTCTGGAAGTAAAGTCATACTATAGTCAGACTTAGACTTAGAAAATCTTTACTGTCATTTTGTGTACACAAAGTGTGCAGTGAAAAGGAACATTTGCATTTCATAAAGTGCAGCAGTGATCAAATGTAAACAGTGTGGGAGAAAAACATCGTGTAAAAGGTAATGATGTGGAAGTTCGGAGCAGTGCAGAAACAAACAAATACATATGGTGCAAAAATATGTAGAAAAACATTTTTTGAGTTGAGTTCTATTTGGTATGATGTTATCAGTGTGATGCAGAGTCTCGATTTGTGATTTGATTTAGTTTTTTCCAACAGTTTAGCAGTTATAAGGCAGTAGGGAAAATGCTGATACAGAATCTGCTGGACCTGCTGTGAGTCGTCATTAGCCCGCCTCTGCAGCCCCTCTTTCGTCTCCTTGCACAACGCTTCCTCGAACCCTCTCTCCTGCGTGGCCTGCTCTGTTCTCACCTGTCCGAAGCACTCTGCAGCTATTTAAGGGGTCAAGAGTAGCTGTATTTAGGAGTCCAGAAAAAACACTATGTGACCATAGCTCCAGCAGCCGCCGGTCGTCGATGCGGGATCGCACCTACACACTAATGTCCCTTCACTGTTAATTACCCTGCCCTGCAGTTAGATATTATTCATTAACAAATAATTCCTACATCATGTAAACATATTCAATTTTGTAAAAGCCTATCAAGTTTATCTTCCGTATATTAACCTCCAGGTGGATCTGTCTGCCATTTGTGCAGAGAATTAGCCACCATTTAAAGGAATAGTACACCCAAAACATGATTAGCCTTCATTTTCTACTCACCCCCATGCTGAACAACACTCTGGAGTACTTTTTTGATATCTCAAATGCATCTGGAGATCTGGGAGGCTTCTTGCTGTCTGCTGACATTCAAATAATGGAGGTCTATGGTGACCGAGACAGAAAGGTCCATAAAAGTCCACAAAAAACGTGTCAATATTCCTCCATACTGCTCGTCCAATGTAGTCCAAGTTTCTTGAGTGGGTAGCATCCAGAATTTACTCGAAACGAAGTCATTTAGAATGTTTTTAGAGCATAAACAGTAGTGTATAGGATTTCCTGAAAGCGCGCACATGCGCTATCACGACGCTACGGAAGCCGGCAGACCAAACCAGATGAAAGTGCGCATTCAGCGTGTGCTCTGCCAATAATGCAAGCGTAGAAGAAGAAATGTGCCGTTTACCTGTGCAAAGAAAGAAACAACGAAAGAAAAATGTCTGAGGACTTCAGTGTTGAGGAAGAGCATGAGTTCTTTGCCGAGCTGAATGCGCTGGTTTGGTCTGCCGGCTTCCGTAGCGTCGTGAGCGTGCATGTGCGCGCTTTCAGGAAATCCTATACACTACTGTTTATGCTCTAAAAACATTCTAAATGACTTCGTTTCGAGTAAATTCTGGATGCTACCCACTCAGGACACTTGGAATACATTGGACGAGCAGTATGGAGGAATATTGACACGTTTTTTGTGGACTTTTATGGACCTTTCTGCCTCGGGCGCTGGGCACCTCCATTATTTGAATGTCAGCAGACAGCAAGAAGCCTCCCAGATCTCCAGATGCATTTGAGATATCAAAAAAGTACTCCAGAGTGTTGTTCAGCATGGGGGTGAGTAGAAAATGAAGGCTAATCATGTTTTGGGTGTACTATTCCTTTAAGCTGAGATTCAAATTCTAGAACTAATGGTTTAAAAAGACCCAATCCGGTCCTGGTAGAGGTGAACCTGCCCAGTTTGGATGTAAAGTAAGTTGTCACATACTTTTTGCTAAACAGTTTTCCCTTTTCCCTATAAAGTTAGTGAGTTTGGTATTAAAAATCAGAAGCTTTTCTTTTAAGAAACTTCTGTGAATGTTAATTCCTTTAATAATCGTATGAGTAGTGGTCTCATACTTTATAAGTTGCCTATTTTTTCAAATTTTTTCTTAAATAGGTTATGTGTGTTTTCTGAATATTCTGCAATGCAACTGATCTACAGACTGTTGCGACTGAGAGTGGTTGTAAAACAAAGATATGGTTCTAAGCAATGTAGTTGGAGGTAATAAAGATAAAAAGTTATTTAAAAAAATAATATCTATAATACTAAATAATCATAAAGTGCTCTATAAAGGGTAGCATGTATCTAAAAGCTACAAACAAAATGAAAAACCCCCCTAAAGTGTGTGTGTCCTGCAAAAATAAAGGTGCAAACATAAACATGCTTTGTTGAATTATGGGGGAAGTATCCCTGTATCATTGTAGGATCTTTTAATATTTTATTGTTTATAAACATGCTATCATACTTAAATGCATTCATTTGTTTTGGTTTGGTTTGTAGTATAAAGATTGTCTGCTGTCCTGCTGCTTTTTCTCCCCAACTTCATAGATGTTTCCTCTTCTTTAACTGTATTTTACTATTGGTTTTATTGACTTTCCAAATATGTTTACATGTACATAGAGCGTCCCTCCATCGTCTGGCTTTGTACAAATTATGTTTTTTTTTTTTTTTTTGTGGCCACAATGACCACAGGTATTAATGCAAATCCCTTTGCACCTGACTTTCAGAAGTACTGAAAAGGATGCAAAAATGATTCCTAGAATCGTTTTGCACATGGTAAATGTTTATAATTTCATGTCCTCCATCAATTAATTTGCACAGTTTGGACATTAAAATCAAATCTGCATATTGATGAAGGCACAAATGGGAAAAAAAGGTTTTCAAACCCTTTCTACTAATCTGCAAACCCAAATCACTTTGCATCTTCTTTGAAGATTCACTCTGTGTATATAAACACATGTGCATGTGTTTTCAGAGGCTCAAACCTTTTGAAAGCCCTAACAAGAAATAGCTTGCCAGTAATTCTTTGTTTTTTTTGTCCCTTTGGTTATCAGTACTAACTATATATTTATATACTGAGAAAAAGCTTGTTTTATCTGTCACAAACTTTTTAAAGATCTTAGTGGAAGTGTTAATCATTGCATTTATGTAAAAAAAAAAGTTGAGTTCTGAGGAATATTTGGAGAGAAAAAATAAGCATTCTTAAAAGTTTTCTTAAAATAAACTTGGGTCAAAAAAAAAAAGAATAGCTTTTTAACGTTTGAATATTATTATTTTTGGTTACTAAAACTTACGTTTTTGAGATAATTTGGGTGTGGAGCACTGTAGTCTGGTGATCTGTTTTGGTGCTAGTCAGAAAAATGTCTGCTGGAGATTGCCTCAGCCCTCCTGCAGAGATAAATCATTATAGATGGTGGATTGATGTGTGGAAGGGGTTTGATATTTCAGATATAAGAGCATGATTATAGTTTCTGCCTTTAAATGTCTCTTGGCCTTCACAACATCATCCACTGCTAAACTACAGTACAGACAGACACTGAGATAGATAAACATTCAACAGTATCTTCTGTTGTTAGGATGTTGTTACTGCTTTAATTGAGGTAACCATCGGTCCAACTTTGTCAGTCTTTTCCCAGATGGGGTGCTGGTGCCTGTCTCCAGCTGTCAACAGGCAAGAGGCAAGGTGGACGGGTCACCAGTCCATTGCAGGGCAACACAGATACAAACAGGAGAAACAACCATTCACGCACACACTCACCCACGCATGCTCAGGGAGAACACAAACTCCATGCAGAAAGAGGAAGGAATTGAACCCGGAACCTTTTTGTTGTAAAGCAGCAGTGCTACCCAATGCTTCACTGAGCAGCCCCAAAGATGGCCACTCATGCATGTGGCATGTGGCTGTGTGAACAAAACATTTTTCATCTTTATCTGACATACTTGAACTAAATTGCTGACTTCTGTAAAGAAAAGCAACTGATTATCTTTGAGTTATGCTTCCAAAATGAGTATCAACCAAATTCATCGGTATCTAAAATATTTGTAGATTTTTTTCTTTTTTTAACATTAATCATATTTAATTGAGGGGTAAATATCTGCTAACGCTGGCTTTAGCTGATAACATGCGACGTGATGGTGTAATAATATATATTCAAAAGTGAAACTTTTCTTGAGAATATCACTTGTAGATAGAGTATAGTAAATAAAGTACCATATAAATGTAGAAGTATGATGGACATAATATACATATATATATATATATATAATGATGGCTAAACTTTGGATTGTGTGCAGCTCTGGCCTTGGATTGCCTTCTATAATTTGAAATGAAAATATCTGCTGATGTGATTTTCCATACATCCATACTTAGGCACATTATCTAAGTGGATCAAAATAGGTCAAACATTTATTATTAGTGTGCTTGTCTCTCCCTAATAATGTAGAAAATAGGGAAACATGCAACACAGTTGGATTTCGTCTCTGCAAGCAGTCATCAGTCACTGATATATGACTGTCCTTTTCTATAAGGTTGAAAAATACCCTAATTTCAGTTTTAGGGCAATCCAGTTAGAGACAATAAACAGTTCAGTGCTTAGAAAGGGTATTCTGGTCACCTCTGTTGAAAAGGGCTAAATAAGGCCATGGTATGCACTGCTCTAATTATTATGCATCTTATCAATATGCGTCAGCTCTTAGGTATTTTATGCTGTGCTGGGTTGCCAGTGGCTGAACCAAGGTCACATTCATGCTACTTGTTAGTGTCCTTGCTTAGTAAAATGAGAGTTTGAGTCAAACTTAGACATGTATGTAAGTACCGTATACCGTACACACTGGCAAGTACAAAATGATCCCTGACATGCATACCCAAATGCTCTGCACACACTTAGAGTGTTTTGAAATACTGCCTGTGGCAATGTTCCTAACATCCCACCTTGAAACCACATTTTCCTATAAAGACCTCCATGGAAACCTGAATGAATGTATGGTCCAATCCCTCTGCAGGATCTCTGGAATGGGCTTTTATTTTTAGCTAAGAATTAAGCTGAGTAAACATGAATCATCCTTTTAGTCATTCTTCCCAATTTCACTGATAAGTATTGTTATCTTTCAGACGCTGTACCTGTTACAGGCTTGAACTCCAAACTTATTTAACAATAAACACAATTTTTTTATTTCATATTCTAGGTATGCATTTAATGTACATATATGTTGATGTTGTTTATTAAAAATGAAATGTTGAAAAGCATTATTTTGAAAGGAAGCTGAGAAATATCTTGGGAGCTGCAAAGATCTATAGCTCATGAGAATCTGTTGACAGCATAACTATAGGTCAAACATCTGGCTTTTATGAAAGAACAGCATTAATGCAAGTTTGCCACTCACAATGTATTGTAGACAGCAAACATATAAAAAGGTGTCTTTTTTTATTACTAAGCATTATCTAATATGTCTCTATACAGCCAGATCTTTAATGGTTTAGATTAAAGTTTATCTAAGGCTTACAATAGTCCTGCTATTGTTCAGACTTAGATATAATTTAAAATCTGCTGCAAATATATTTTTTTAGATGCTCTTTATTCAATCTATTTTGCAAGAAGACGGTTAGTGGATGTTATTTTTTGTTGTTTTATCTCTGATAAACTACATAAAAATGTGTCTCTCTAAGGGTTGCAAATCTAAGAAAGTTCAAGTGGCATGAGTACTTTGTGAGGCACTGAAGTAGTTAAGAGCAACTTAACAGACTTGCCTACCAGTCAAAAATTAAAATCTGAACCCCTTAGATTTTGTTGCATCCTTGGGGACCATTTAGGCATCCTTTCAGTCGGTTTTGGTTGATAACCCACTTGCAGCCTCAACAGTATGCAGATGCCTAAGTGCACAAGTGTTTCATGCATATCAGTGTCTCAGTGTTCATCTGAGAGCCTTTCGCTCTCCAACACTCAGTGTTTGTTGCGTGTCTCTTGGTCTCTGAGGTGCTGTTGTTTGCATGCAGATAAACACAGGCAGCTTCACTGGCCCAAGCAAATCTCTCTTATGTCCTCAGCAGTGTGTGTGGTAATGAGAGCTGCTGACACAGTAAAATGTAGCCACTCAGACACAAAGATACTTGACTTGAAAACAGGCAAACACAAGGACACTTGTGCATGGGTGTTTATAACTTTTTTTCTCCTGTTGTACAGCATGTTATCCTTTTGTTATCAACAATATTTAATCATCCCTTCTTTCCCCCATTGCTCTTTACTTTTTTTTAAGATCGATTTTCTCTATCAGTTACAGACAAACTATGAGACGCTACCTCCTCTACAGTTCACTGGCAGTTCATTTAGCTTTATGCTGACTGGAATGACAGCGGACAGAAATGCAAATTTGACAGAGACAACAATGCCTGGCTCAAACGTTTCAACAACTTGAAGAACCAATTTACATGCAATTGAAAATGCAGTTCCAGATTTTTTGTGTCGGTTTGTCTGCAGCTGATGATATGCTGTCACTTTATGCTGATTCATCTGTCCCCAGAGCATCCAAGGAGTCTAAAAATATGCCATCGGACCCTGTGAAGGCAAAAAACCTGTCTCATTTGCCATCAAAGCGGCTCTGTTTTATCAGACGCAACTGCTGCACATTCTGAGATAGATTAATTCCATTTGTACTGTCCTTGTTATGAGCGCTAATCCTGCAAAGCTAGCAGCTCTCTCTCTTTTTTTTTTTACAGCCATAAGTTGATGGCTGACTCTGATGCTTCACAGTTTCAGTGAGCAGGCTAAAGAGAGTGTAGAGGAAAGACAACTTGTCCTTGTGACGTGGAGTTTTTTTTTTTTGCGTTTGGACTGTGCCCTTAGACAAGAATCTTAGAATCCCTGCTGAGTAACTCACTCTTTGTCAGTCTCTGTGTGCGTCTCTCTCATCATACCAAGTTCTCACTCACGCACCCTGCTTGCACATCCTTTTCTACTACTTTTTCCTCTTCCTGTCTTCCCTCCAGTTATACTTTGACTTTGTCTTTTCTTTTGCCTCCCACTGCTTGTATCTCCAAAAGAAGTTTTTCTTTCAGAGTAAGCATTCTGGGTTTCCTCACACCAGTGCTGCCCGTCTGTCACAGTTGGGATGCCTGTCTTTATGCACCCTTTTATTCTTGATCCCTTGTCTTTCCATCTGGTTTACTAAGTTTATGCTTGGAAAAAAAACAAAAAAAACTTTATGTTTTTTCATGGTACAATCATAAACTTTAATGCATATTATTGGAATTCATCATGATAATGCTACATAATGCAGAACATAATTATGAAGTGGAAGAAAAAAGATGCATCTTTTTAAAAAAACTATTAAAAAGAAATCTGAAAATTGCCTCTGATACATTTTAGAACTCTCTGTTAACTGCACAACTTTCAGTCTTATGCTTCAAAAATCGAAAGAGAAGAAAGCTTCTGTGAAATAAAATCCAATTTGATAATTGTCACAATTAATAAAGGAGAGTCTGCAAGCGGACAAGAGAAGAAGTTCTGATGAAGTAACACCCCATTTGAATACTACATACCAGACAGATGCTATAAGTATGCATCATAGTAAAATGTGGTGTTGGCAGCATTATGTTGAGGAGATGCTTTTAGTTTGGCAGGGGCACGGAACTTGGTCAAAATATATATTCGAAAACCTGGTAGAGGTAGCAATTTCCTACCACTTTGAGGTAGGACCCTAGACATAATACAAGAGCTACAAAAGGGTATAGCATATTCATATTGCAAAAAACAAATATATATAATTTAAAAGTCGTAACTAAAACTTTATAAAGTTTAAATGCTATTGCAAAGCACCTTTTATTGTCCTGTTGCTTTAAACTGCACATTGTTAGTTGTTGGAAGGAATAATCCTCCCTTGCTTCCTTGTTAATTCTATTTAACAAAATTGATACCCCTCTAAATATTGTGCGAAAGTAGCAGACTAAACTTTCTGAATCTTTTTATTTTTCCAAGAAATCATACATGCTCTTAACAATTACTTCTCAGCTTTTCTGGAAGTTCTTGCTGCCCTTATTTTCTGTTTGATCGTTATACCTCCCAATGGTTGGCTCTTACTATTTAGACACATTTCCACTTCAGGTTCCTTCTACAAGGGAAAATTGTATTTTTTGTTTTTTATCACATAAAACCATATAAAATTAATCGTAACTTGAAAATAACTTTTATTATTTGGTCAACTATGTTATTTGCAGTTAACCATCCTTCTCAGGCTTCTCTGCTCTTATCATTAGTTGTTCATAATTAACTTTATGTCATCAATTGAATCTTTGTCGGACCTCCTCGTTCTTTGACAAAGAGACCTTGTTGTCTGTGTCCTGATGACTCACTCACTGCCACCCAGATTAATGTGAGGTTATTTGATCTCTGTGAGAGTTTGCTGTTTCAGAAGGTGCACCTTCTTGGATTACCAATGACTTCCTCAGAATGAATGGTTAAGCATTCCTTGCTTATCACACCAACATAGTAACCAAACCTATGGATTCTTGGAGTTGAGTGAAGAAGATAAAACTGAGGTCATAGTTAATGGTGCTAAGGTGTACAGATCTTAACATGGACTTTATTTGGCAGCAAAATCTATCTTTACATTACTTTTAATCCATTGAAGTAGCTACTGGCTAGTTAATGCACAATGCAACACTCCCATTACACATGTTACAAGTATTGTATTGAGCTCTTGCTTATAGCTATATTAAGTGATTTATGTATCTTTGCACCCATGTGTAATGTATCTGCTGGTCCATCTGTGCTTGTTTTTGTTTATTTACATTTCTGTGCATTTGTTTGCTTTCTTCCTTTGATTTCCCTTACAGTATACGCTCAGTGCATAATCTAACACAGCATCCAGTGTTACTGAAACTCTACATGTTTCAATGTTTGCTTTATAGTCTCTGTTTAAAACCCTTGGATTTAAGTTTTTTTTTTTTTTTTTACTGAAAGTGTTTCTTAAATGTCCAACTATTTGAGCCATTATCTGAGACTGGGGAGTCATAAAACCCAATTTCCCAAAGAGGAAGGTGGTGTGGGGGGATATTCTGAAGTCCAAATGTTCTTATCTCATGCACTATTAAGCAAGGCAGTCGGGTGTGTGGGTAACATGCTTTAGAGTCCGTCTGTCATAGCCTCGGGGCATGTTGTGCTCACAGACACACATATGTACATGTAAAAAAAAAAATGCATATTGAGACTTGTGAAGACACACAAACATACACAAATAGAGGCACATGTATACACACACCTCTTCCTCTTAGTCATCTATTAACTCATGCAAACATGCCCACAGCCTCAGGGTGCTTTAGCTCCAGTCTTATGCAGCCTTGGTTGAAAACAGAGAGGTCAACTGAGACTCTCGCTTCATTAATCACAACTGTTAGACTGGCCAGTTATTTATGTGTGTTTCTTCATAAATATTCACCCTGTAAACTATTTTATATTGAGGGTTACACATAAAGCTCAATATGTCTTTTGAGTAGTTAACATGATTCGATTTACAAAGGAAATGTTTTTTAGTTAGGACCATTTTTTTCTTTGTTTATCACATCCCTTTTTCTTTCATTTTCAACAGAATGAATCACTGGTGCAAAGGATTTTCATTTCTGGGGATACTGCTAATAAGTTTGACTGCGTGCATTTGAAAGTATATCAGATTGTTACGTACGTTTACACTTTCTTTTTTTCTACCAGTGCAAGGCAGAGTTTAAATCGACCATGGAATAGTGGTTTTATGCATTTCCAAACAGAAAAAATACTGGCCATTTATCCATCTACATAAACACAATAGAAACCAATCCATTACAAACTTATTGCAGTATATCTCGCCTAACCATTTTGTAAAGTGCCGGGGTATCCTTTGATGAGAGGAAATCTGAGAGTTGTTGGCAGGGTAGCATTTAGCACCAGTTTATCACTATGAAGGTGATGTTTCACATTTTGCCCATGGCTACTGGCTCTCCTTTATGTTAGGGAGCTTTGAAATATATACATACATGTTTGCCTGTGCATTAGAAAAAGAGAGTAAGGGGAGTCTCCCACTGTTAAGATTTGGTTTGGATGCTTACTTTGCAAAACTTCAGAAAGAAAATCCAAACGCAGATGGCAAATATCAGGTGTTTCTTTCTTCCCCTAAGGGAGAGCTTACCTGTGTTGCACATGATAGATAGTGGGGATATGGAAAAGATGTGTTCGCATCAGCAGAATTAACACTGAACAATAGAGACAGAAAAGAAAGGTTGATGGAAATAAATTGTTTCAGTACTTTGATTTTGTTCGTCATTTAAACATAATATTTTTGATCAACAGGAAATTCAAACTTACAGAAAAGCCTTTGTCCAGACTTGTTTGTCAAATTTTGTTTTTTAAGTTTATGTTACTTTTGACTACCAATGTTCTTATGGGGCCCAGAGCACAACAGTTCTTTGTTTCATCTTTATGAAGTCCCAATATCTCACCCTTGGAATAAAATCAGACGCACCTTACTTTGCAGTAAAAACATTTAATTTTAATGTTAATTTTAAGCTTTCTTTTCCCCCCCGATATTCATTAGGGGTAATTAGTCATTAGTCATTAAACTAGCACTTTTCAGACTAATAATAATAAGGGAGAGGAGCTGGGCAAGGCTAAGGGAGACTATCAGTTTCTAAAATTAACTTTGTAAGTCTTTACAAAGTAATTCCTTAATTGTAATTTCTTTGTTTTCGGTTTTCTTTAACTTTGCGTTTGGATAGTCAAACAAAACACTCACACATACTCTTGGTGAGTAAGTAGCACAGAGTCCGACAGACTGTGTGAAGTGCGAAGTGAGCAGAAGACTGTTTAACAGCCTCTCACAGTGTTTCACCAAAAGCATGTTGTGTTGGCAGAGGAACTGTCCGTTTTGAACAGCTAGTGGCAGTGCTGATCAGATGTGTTTGTGTGTCTGTTTCTCAGTATGACTAAAATCACAGCAATTCCTGCTGAGCTGTTCAGTTTGTTCAGAAATGCCAAGTTTGGTCTGAGGAAAAATGTAAAGTTTAGTGATAATAAGCATGTCGAATTCAAAGAAGCTCAGGCAGAAAATAATAATGTGATACTAACATAGATTGTTCTAACAACTGCTTAATTCTGAGTTATATCATTTCACACAAGAACTAGATCTACAGTGCACATTTAATCACAGTAAATCAAGCCTAAATTAGGTTTCTTTGAATATTATTCAAAAGACAAACACGTTTTTTCACAGACATGACATCAGTGTTGGGACCATATCCCCTGCAATTGTATGTAAATTTGCTCTGACTGATTAGTTATATTTCTTTATTACATTTACCAATATGATACAAATATGTAAAAAGTACTCAGTTACTCCTAACATGGATGACAGAATAGTTTTTCTAGAGTCTGTGGCTTCCCACTTCTCAGAGAACAGACTTTAATATACTTCTGTTAGTCAATAAATTACCGAATGGTAAAGCACCAAAACACATAGAAGGGTTGCTGTCAGTTTGCCTACTACCTTGCAGGTCTTATGGCTCTGATCTACTTTGTATACCTAGAAACCAGAACCAAACACGGTGAAACAGCATTTAGCTCTTATTGTATGCTCCACAAATCTGAAATAAACTCACAGAAAGTGCTGTAAAAACACTAAAACCCACATTTGCTTTAAACTGAGATTAAAAACACATTGGTTTAGAGTGGCCTTTGACCCTGTTATCTAAAAATCCTTCTGGCCTAACGTTTGTTCCATTTTTTAAACTAGTTTATATTTTAAAAACATTTTATCAATCATTTTATCTGTTTTATACATAAAATCCTCATATTTTAATGTGTGTGTTTTAAATTTTTGCCTTTTTATGGACTGCAATTTTCTTTCTTATGAAAACTTCAGTACCACTGAAAAACTATAAAAAATAAACAGGCCTTGCCTTTTTTCAGTGCTTTATAATCTGATACCACAAAATAAAACCCAGTTCAGCAAACTGACTTGATAACTCACAGAATGATAGAGGGATTCCACCGATATGCATTTGAATGTCTCTGTTTTAAACATTTCTTGGAAGACATTAAAGGTGGATAGAGAACATTAACATAGCAACATAGCAGAAAGGTCTGAAATATCGTTGTAGAGACATTTGAAACTGCATCAGGTTATGAAAGGATATCCAAAACATTAAACAACCTACTGTGGATTATTTGATTTTCATCTGAAAATTAACAGAGTATGTTGCCCCTAATAACCTAGTAAATATATGACTATCCACCTATACTGACTGAGACTACTTAGAGAAGCAGCAAAAAGGACGAACAGTAATTCTGGATGAGCTGCAAAGATCCACAGCTCAGGTAGGATTATCATTTGATGGAAAGGGTTTCCATTTCTAAAACCATTGGGGGGTTCAGTTCTTTCACTGGGCAATCACTGTAACCCTGATCCCTGAACTACATTGGAATGCTTTCAGTCAAATTATCATCATACTATAAAAAGCCAATGAAAACAAATGTCAGAATTCAGGCCATGATCCCAGTTGATCCCATGTTATCAAGCTCTCTGTGAATCTGATCAAGCTCTCCATGCTATCTGACTCAGTTATCAAGCTCTCTGTGAATCTGATCAAGCTCTTCATGCTATCTGACTTAGTTA
>NW_015150750.1:765703-779295 GCF_000732505.1 Cyprinodon variegatus
ATGCTATCTGAGTCAGTTATCAAGGTCTCCATGCTATCTGAGTCAGTTATCAAGCTTATCTGACTCAGCTTGGGCCACTTTGCAAAGAAGAATACCCTTTTAGCGCTCATCATATAGGATACCCTTTTGGTGTATGACATATATGTAAAAAAACACATTTGAGTTTATAATTCAAACACATTAAAGATTTTAGGGTAAATCTATGTCTTTTGAGTCTTATTGCTTATTCCACTCATAAAGATAACACAAGACTAAAACTGATTCATGTGAATGGAGCAAATTATCATTAACCACGACTCAGCTTCATCTCAGTTTTGTTGCAGCATCCCATGCTATTTTGATATGACCCAAGAAGCCAGTCTGCTCAGCTAATTAAGCCCCAAAGTTGCAATTGCAGCCAAAATTTCAAGTTTATAGAGGTCCCAAGGCTATTGGGGATGTTTTTTTCTCTTCGCCACATTCCAAATTTGGATGGGCAGGCCTAATTAGAGGTTCAACTTGGCTAGATGATGCTGACTACACCGCTGAGTTCTTATCCAGCCATACACTGCACCACAGGCCTGTCTTGGCATCTCAGCAGAATTAGCAGAGCACCATTTTAAATTCTGATGCACAGTAAAGCTTTGAAATATCTTATGACACTGGTAATGTCAGAGCTAAAAGTTTTGATAGTTCCTTTTAAGTGGTGCACTTTAATATAGTGGAAATTTCTCCATCCATTCTTGAATCTAATTCTTGAAATTAATGTTTAAAATTCCATAACAATGATATCTGCAGGTGTATTTTTATGTGAAAGATTAGCCTCTTGGGATGTTTTCTTCCACTTTCTTACACATAAAAAAAAGCCTGAAGCTGAGCCCATTAAATTGTTTCAAGTTGTGCTCAGGCCTCCTCTCAGTCCAGTAAGCTTTTATGAGGGTATATTTCACTGACTCACTGGCACAGCTGAGCAGGGAAATCCTTCTCTTCACGGTCTAGTTGGGATGACTGACTGATGCAAATACGCCGCTGTTAAGTCCAGACACTGACTCCATCGTCACACTGACCCCGTCAAAGAGAACGCAGGGAGCGGGCAGACAGAGAAAACATGTTCCAAGTCATTTGCTACATCCATTTATTTTTGTGACTTAACACGTTCAAACTGTTTCCTAACGCTGTTATGGCGTCCCGTCACGCATGGGTGGTCAAGAAAGAAGAGCTGTATTTCTGGCCATTTCCAATGGGCTCACAAGACACTTTCTGGCCAAGTGAGAAAGAAAGACATCAGCCTCAGATCATTTGTGGTGTATATTGTTTATTTCTTTTAAACCGCTGCTTTTTTTTTTTTTTCTTCAGGCTATTTCTTTCTTTAATGATACATAGGATCACTACCAGGTGCTCTAGAACATCACAAACATTCAGCTTTTGTCTTTTATATCTGGTAAACATTTTGATAATAACACTGTAATGTTAAGTACTACAAATAAGTTAGGAAGACATATGCTGTACAGGTCATCCTTATTGCTTTACATGATTTTACTTAGCTATTACATCTTATTTTACTTGGTAATAAATGCCCACAAACTCGACAAATCTTTTCTCAATATCTGTCATGAACAAAAGCCATAT
Source organism: Cyprinodon variegatus (assembly GCF_000732505.1). Taxonomy (NCBI): domain Eukaryota; kingdom Metazoa; phylum Chordata; class Actinopteri; order Cyprinodontiformes; family Cyprinodontidae; genus Cyprinodon; species Cyprinodon variegatus. The sequence goes on from NW_015150750.1 coordinate 767,312, forward strand.
AACTTACAAATGCTTTATTTCTAAAAATGTGATGATTTTTCATTTATATAAATTAATTTAAACCAACTGCAGAATAAGTTGCCTGATTATATGTATTGAAAGTATGGTTCCCATAAAACATTATGCCAGTTAGTGCATCTGTTTGTGCTTGTTTTGGTTCTTTAAGAAAATTAATCATAGAGCTTAAAGTTTGATCTAATTCTGTTTTGACCGTTAGATAATCCTCTTTAGAAGGTGGAAACACATGTTTTATAGGTCCCAAATGTTTTAAGGGTGGCAGGTACAGGGGGTTTGAAAGAGTCAGGGCTACAGTACCTCAGGTCATTCAAATTATCAAGCAGAACCCTATAGGTTGATATGTGTCCTGCCTTCTCTGGGGGGAGACATCGGTCTTCTTTTAAGTTTGTCTTTTCAGGTCATAACTGGTCACATCTCTGATGTGTCTCATCTGGTTCTAAATAAAATCCACAGTATCATTTTGCCCTCCTAAGCTTCCAGGTGGATTTGATACAGCTGACCTGAGTATTTCTCTTTTATGAACCCCATAACATTACCCAGTGCTCTCCTCTTAAACTCTGATTCAGTTGTCCATCTTTTCCTATGCACATAAAAAGCAAGTTTTTCTTTCTTTAAACTGTGGGGACCCCAATGATCTGTGTTGGTTTCTTTCTCATTAAACAGCACATTTTGCATGCATGTGCAGTTGAAGTTAGATGTTGTTGTTGTTTTTTTCTTAGTGCCTGTATTGTTTGTAGAAGCAGTAGAGACCCAAATAGAAGTACAAAATATTAGCAAAAAGTTAGTTAAAACCTTTGGAACAATTTCAGTCTTTTAATTGACTTCCTTGACAAGACATTAAGTGATTTTACAGTACTTGATTATGCAGAGAAAAAGTTGATTATTGCAAAAATCTCATTTTTATACTTTGTTGAATCTTCTTTGATCCTTCTCTTTCTCTAGCATTGGATTTGTTATAAAAGTACACTCCCCCCTTGTTACTTACCTTAAGTAAGGGTCAACTTCTTTTTGAATTCTTGCTGTTTCTTATATTCAGTGTGGGCAAGATTAAAACATATCAGTAAGATCAAATTGCATCTAAACTTTTAGAGTATTATATATATGGTCCTTTGCATGTCTGGTGTGAAGTTAAATAAACATTTATTTAAAATGTTATTATTGAGCTATAATTTTTGTTCTATAAATTCAGATTGACAGCTTTTTACACATATATGACATGTTATAATTACTGCTTGGATGAAATGAGAAGCAAACAATACATATAATAGAATAGAATATTGGTATTTTCAGTTTTAAATTTGCAAACTTAAAATGCTTTTCACAATTCTATATTCATCATAGTCTATAGTAATAAGCCACAGTTTGTTGGTTTTGATTGGTTTTATTATGCAGAAAAGAAAATATGTACACATTGCTACATAAATCATGACAAAAGAAAAGAGCGCAGAAAATTAAAGCAGGTGTATCTTTAAGAATGTGCTTGTTCAATTCTATTGTTTTTTTCTCTCCAACAGAGAAGGTGTAATTGAAATTCACTCATTTTAATACAGGCTTTTAAAAATAAAACTCACCTTTCTTAGATCACAAGAATATAAATGTCTTTCAGTTTTATTGGTTGTCATGTGGCTTTCTCTGTCAGCTGTGTAAGGTTATGCTTCTACTGATGATTGTTTGTATTCCATGTGAGCGCTGTTGGCCTTACTGCTTGTTAACCTTTCCTAGTACAACCTGCATGTATTAATATCACTCAGTGGTAAAGGTCAATCAATGTGTGTGTGCGTGTGTGTGTGTGTGTGTGTGTGTACGTGAATGCATGTTTGTGTAATTGTTTGCCTCCTGGAATGCTTATGCAACTTAAACATGGGTAGACATAGGAGGCAATACAGTAAAGTGGTGAGTTTAAATTGAATTTGCTCTAAATAATTAATGTGGTGGGTATTATTACTTTGGGGGGATTTTTCACTATGGCTACCTAGGAAAAGTCTCACCTGGCATGATTTGCCTTTTAATATATTGTATTCCGTGACATGTGTCCTTGCTGTTGACTAAAAGTCCTTTGATGTGCTCTGTTGAAAAAAAAAAAATCATACATGTTCCTATTTTTAGAGTGAAATTATTTGTTAGATCGCAAATTAACTTGGATACAGATTTAATTTCTGCAGGGATAAATGATTGATTTTAGGCCAATGTGACCTTTGAAGATACCTCAATTGTAATGACTGTATGTTTGCTGTTGGCGCCCAGATCAGGATAGACATTCTTAAAACGGTCTAGCTGTTTCTGTGAAAAATGTAAGAATGTGTGTCCACAAAAAAACAAAACAGCAAAAGCAGATACAGTATAACAGCTTTATTACATGCTGGTGCAATGAAAAGATGTTTGGTAAACTGTAATTTGTCTAACCATCTCAACAAATCACAAGAAATGTTATCTAGTATATACCAGACTCCTATCAAACCCTGTGCTAAAGACCACAAATTAATAGGATTGTAGTATGGTGGTTAGTTCTATAATGCCACCGTAGGATAAAGTACAGATCTTTGGTGGACAGTCTTTTGTGTCATGTGTTTGATGTTTCATTCCTTTAACTCTAGCTATATGATACAGAGGCATGTTCAGTAATTGCCAAGTCTAAATTGGCAGTGTGCATGCATGATTACGGTTTCAACTGCTGGCTTCCAACTTTGGATTTCTTGGTATATTCCACCTTTCACTGGCTGTTGGTTGTTAGTAAATGTCAGACTGCATATTGATTTATTGTTATAGGTATGTATTAGGAAAACAAATATTAAACATTGCTATTAACCCTGCTATCTTTACTTGCTCAGCAAAATGTTTAGCTTCAGTGATTATAGTTAGGACATATAGACAATGTAGACTTTTCCAACTTCAGAGGAGGGGCAGTTTAGATTAAATAAATAAAATTAGATTAAACAATAGTGGTAAAATGGGGCTGCATTCAGTTGGAATTAAGCTTACTTATGAAGGGTATTGGGATTAATGTTATTGTAATGTTTTTCAGAGAAAAGAGTGCTTAATAAAAATAAAATAATACTCAGTAGTAGTTACCATTCAAAACAGCTGAATTGATATGTTTTTCAATATATAATAAAAGTAAGGAACCACATTTTTTTTTGTGATCGAGGGTTGCAAGCAACATGCAAATATCTGATTTTATTGTAAAGCCCACAGATCCTGTAAACTCAAAATTAAGACAGGCAAAGGTAAAACTTAAGTGAATTTCTCCACTGTGAGATCAATAAAGCTCATCTAACTTAGATTGGCAAAAATGTGACTAACACCCCTAATGAAATGGGACATATGTCTGTAAAAATGGCATCAAAGAGTGAGTTGGCACCCAAACTAGAGCTGGAGACCTAATGACGACACAACCTGCCCTGAACAACGACCTCCTAGTGTCTGGAGCTCTTCCATTATTTAATTTTTTAATGTCATTACACTGTCACAAGTACAGAACCACGAAATTAACTCTCTGAATTTAACCCCTCCCCTTGGGTTGTGTGGTCCCCGGGGAGCAGTGTGGGGTTAGCGGTCTTGCTAAGAAACCCAGAGTGGCAGTCTGTGGGTGTGGGGCTCGAACTTAGAACCTCAGGATACCAAGCTCTATGGCCTAACCACTAGGCTGCCACTCCCCTACTATTATTATGCAGTACTAATTTCGGTTCAATTCCGTTTATTTATAAAGCGCCAATTCATAACAATTGTCATTTCTAGGCACTTTACAGAGACAGTTCAAATTAAATTCATATAGTCAGATTGATTTAAAGTTGTCTATCTAAGGAAAACAAGCTGATTGCATTGACTCATTGACTCAAAGGCAATCCCTCACCAAGCATGCATGTAGTGACAGCTGAGAGGAAAAACATAATTTTAACTGGAGGAAACCTCCAGCAGAACCAGTGTACTCGGCTCAGTGTGAGCTCAGTGTGAGCGGCCATCTGCCGAGGCCGACAGGGGTTCAAGGAGACAGAAGCAGACATAGAAAAAGAAGCAGACATACAAAGGGCAACTGTCAAACAGTTCCACAGGCGGCCCCATCCAGGAAACACAGCCAGACACATCCTCCCATGTCAGAGGATGAAAGAGAGCACATACAGTTAGTCACATAGCTTATATATCTCTCCAGGATGGTGTCACAGCCAAACAGCAACAGACCAGATGAAGCTATTATGAGAAAAAGCAGAGAGAGTATAATGTTAGAGAGTGAACTTACAAATTCTACAGAAAAGGAGGATAGAGATAGAATGAAGCAGAATGATGAAAAAGGGTCCCTACGTCATCCAGCAGTCTAAGCCTATAGCAGCATAACTATAGAGATAGCTCAGTTTGCAGCTTTTCTATACTTGGTTGTTTTTGCTACTTGCAACATCTATCCTTAGCATAACATTTGTTTGTTAGGATCATTCCTGTATATGCAGTGGGTTTTGTCTTTGCAGTATACTTTCATTTGCTACTCTCTATGTCCTGTCATTGCAGCTTTCTTTGACCTCACATTGTTTTTGCTACTTGCAGCTTTTTTCCTTTGCATATGTTTTGTATGGCTGTTATAAATCTCAATTTGATTTTGTTGGTAGTATTATTGTTTTGTAAGTTTAACTTTTTAATTTTTCTGAACTAATTTGTCAGATTTCAAGACCTTTTGAAAGGACTGTGAAATGGTGTTTTTACACCACAATTTTCACTATTGTATGTTGCCTGATTAAATATGTTTCCAAAATGACCTTTTCCACTTGCACAATGCTGCAAAAATCCGGAGCATCAGGTCTGCTTGCTAAACAACAAACTTCAGGTTATGTTATGATCCAAAATGCAGCCACAATATTTTGCTTTAAAATACTAAAGTCATATTGTAATTCCTCTTTTTTAGTTTGTCTTCATCCCTTCTTGTCTTGTCTACATCAGAACATGTTCAAACATGGAACATGCTCAAAGCTGCAGCAATCTATGACAACAAGATAAACATAGATGACTGTGTCAGCCTACATCAACAAATGCATTAAGGATGTCAATATCACAAAGAACATCACCATCTAAGCCAACCAATGACCCTGGATGAACGGGGAGGTTTGGAAATCGCTAAAAGCACGGAACTCAGCTTTCAAGTCTGGTGATATAGAGGCTCTGAGAGCAGCGCATGACAAAGTAAACCATGCAATCAGATCAGTAAAGCAGAACCACAGCCAGAAAACCCAGGATCTCTTCCATGATGCCAGCAACACCAGGAGGATGTGGCAAGCATACAGGCGATCACAGACTACAACACCCCCTCCCCATCAGTGGTTGCAGCTGACGCTGACTTCCTGAATGGGCTAAAAAACTTCTTTGGAAGGTTTGAGGCACTAAACAGAACTCCAGCTGTGAAAGCCCTTCCACAACAGTCAATATACTTTGTTGAATCAAGGAGGAGAGAAGAGACTCTCCTCCTTGATACAGCTGATGTGTGGAAGACTCTGAGGAGAGTCAACCCAATAAAGACCCTAGGCCCCGACAACATACCTGGGCGGGTGCACAGTGAGTGTGCAGGTCAGCTGGCAGGTGACCTCCCAAACATTTTTAAGTTCTCGCTGGACCAATCCATAGTGCCAACATGCTTTAAGTCTGCCTCCATTATTCTGGTCCCAAAGAAGCCTCAGGTCATCTCATTTAATGACTACCGGCCTGTCACATTGACTTCCATCTTGATGAAGTGCTTCAAAAAGCTGGTTAGAGAACACATTGTCTCCAGTCTCCCCCCAACATTCGACCCGTCCCATTTTGCCTACTGATGGAACTCGTCCACTGAAGACGCCATCTCCTCTGCTCTTTACCTGAGCTTAGCACACCTAGAGGAGAACAGCATCTGATAGGAAAACTGGAGCAGCTGGTCTTCAATACACCCATCTGCAATTGGCTGCTAGACTTCTTCACAAACAGACCTCAGTTAGTTTGGGTCGGACAGAACACCTTTGATGTCATCACCCTAAGCACATGCTCACCTGAGGGCTTTGCATACACTAAGTTTATACAAAATGACAATAAAAGTTGTCTAAGAACTAAAGACCCCTGATCATGACGATGGTGCATCAAATATTTTAAATCCAAAAGTTTCCTTCACATTACCCTTTATTTTCAGGGGCAAGTTTAAGTGTGAACTACTAAGTACATAAAAGTGAAATAGTGCCATTAACAGTTTCCTTTCTTCGCTAAGCTTCCAGCGTGGGCTACTTTTAGGACAATGCCTTAAACACGGTGTGACCCTGAGCTGGGACATTCCATGATGTATTGATAACCTCATAGTTCATTTTTCTCCTTTCTGATATTGACAAACCCCATGTAAGTGAGCTGGAAAAGCTGTTCTTAAATCTGTTTTTGCCTTCTCTTTCCGTTTCCCTCTGCAGGTAACTCTGGTCTGGTGCTTTTGTCTGTTTGTATCTCTTTCCTGTCCTCTCAACCTCCTGCCGGTTGAAGTAGACGACCACTCTTCCTGAGTTTGCCTCTGCTGGAGGTCCCTTCCTGTAAAAAGGGAGTTCCGCCCTTTACTGTTGATACCATCCTGTGTTTGCTCAGGAAGGTAGAGTTGACAGCTTATTATATTTATGGGAACATAAAGCTTTTTTTTTTTATTAAAATGCATTTTATAAATATCAATATATTATATCTTACTATATTGATTGAATACATTTATAATTGGATTATTGGATTAAGCTACATTAAAATAGAAGGAATGTGACTTTTAATATACCGTAATTTCAACTGGCATAACATATCATTTCTTTTCAGCACCTTGAGATAAATTTTTTTTGTAAACTGGGGCTATTTAAACAAATTTAGGTCAATGCCAAAAGGCTTTTTTTTTCTCTAGTAAATCTGATTTTTTTTTATCCTCCAAATGACTTTCAGGTCCCTCCCTTATAGGGAACTTTGTAATTCTAAATCTGAGTCAATGACAGTCAAATAATTGTCTGCCCACCTATCTTTTATTTAACAGTAGTTAACATCTGCTTTCCCATTTTATTTGCATATCTTTGTAGTTATCTTTGTGCATTTTTTTTCAGGTTTTAAGTTTTTCAGGTTTAAAAGTTTAGTGCTAGACCTTGATTGTCCTTACTCAAATTATGTTATTATTGCTGTTATACATGGGATTGTTTGAGTTTCTTTTGCTGCCTGTTACCTCTTAGCATCACAAATCTTATTAAATTGACATTTCCTTTTGAATATTTACTTTTTAAGATGCCTACCATTTTCCTCTAGGAAAATATGCCAAATACATGATCACTGGTCATTAATTCAGTATGTGAGTAGAAAAACAGACATGAAATGTAAAACAGAAGGAATTTCTTGAAAATATGACAATTTTTACTCATTATCAATGTATATACAAGGACATGTAAAGGTAATTGTACATGTTAGTTGGCTCAGATCATTAGACCATCAGCCAAGGCACCAATAAATGTTTAGCTTTCTGATTGAAATTGACCTGTTTACCAGACTGCTCATTGTGCAGATCTGTGCCTTTGGAGAGTCGGGGCTTAGTAACATGCACACAAAGTTCAGCCTTCAATTAATTGCAACTCACAAAGACCCAATTTTAAGTCCCACTCCATGTTTAAAGAAAAAAGCTGACACAAGCCACTGCAGATGAACATTTCGTGTTTTTCCTCGGTGTGTGATTTCCTATCTGACTGAGGCATGATAACGGAGACATTGCTGTTACTCATTCCTTCAGATCCTCTGCCTCCATCTCTCCTAATCAGATTTCTCTGGTTGGGTTATTTATCATCGCCAGCTCTGTCTGTGAGTGATGCTTGCCTAATGGGTTTAGCATTCAAATCTGCCCGCTTGATGCGACAGAATCCCTACAAGGGTTGTCATTCCTGTGGCAGCAGCAGCTTCACAGTAGCGTGAATAAGAGGAAAATAACATGATGTAATTTGCATTTGTGTCATGTTTTTTTTTAAGAATTTGGTTTACTTTATATTGATTTTTATAGGTGCTCTAGTAAAATGAGGACATAGAGGTAACAGAACGGAAGACACGACTAAAAGAAAAGTGGAAAAAGAAATGAGGGAAAAATAAGATAATTAGAAAAGAAGGAAAATAATCAGGGAATTAAATAAAAAAGAATCAAACAAGAAAGAAAGAAAGAAAGAAAGACAAAGAATAAAGAAAGAAAGAAAATAAATTAACTGAGGGGAAAAGGATGAAATGAAGAATAAGGGAAAATAAGGTAAAAATACTAACATAAAAAGTGAAAAAAAACTGATGGAGAACATAACTAATCAAAGAAAGAGAAAATGAGGGAATGAAAAGATGAAGGAAATGGTGAAATTAGACAGAAGTTAAGAAGGAATGTAAAAAATGTGAAGAAGGAAGCAATAGCTGGAGCAATGATGTTGAAAAATTACAGAGAATAAAATGGAGCAGGAAAAGAATATTGAATAATATACTGACAAAGAAAAAATAAGTAAAGAAATAATGAAATAAAGGCAGAAGGAGAGTAGAGAAGGGACGAATGGAAGGAAATGAGAAAAAGGGAAAGAAAAGGAAAATAATGAAAGAGGGAAGGAAATAAAAAAGTTACAATCATGGCAAAAATGAGAATGCACTACCTATCCTCATATATATTTATATAGGGGTGGATCGGTAACATGCTATCTAGTTACATTTCAGTTCTACTTACTACAAAAGAAACTCCAGAAAGATGATTAGCTCAATCTCATAACCAAGACAATACTGTATGGTGTTGAATGACATCTATGGTTATGAGACTAATTATAAGTCATAAACCAACAGCTGGGAGAAACTCTGTCTTCCGCCTCTTTTCCTGGCTGCACCTGCGCTGCGTTGCAGCAATATATGGAATGGCTGTTGTCTAACAGGTCTGCATGTCTCTCTTTTTGCTATAATCTGCAGTAATGACAGAACTGCAAATTACAAGACAGCTGCTAGTCAGGCTTCACTTCTTTTTTTCTCCGCTATGATATGTGGTTAAGCGTCAGGTGTATCATTTTCAAATGTTCCATCTAGGACCATAAATTAACAGCGAGTGGAGATAATGATGCAGCCTGTGTGTGTGCACATGTTTGACTGTGGTACCCTTCTGTCTTTACGGCTTAGCCACTTGCTTTATTTAAATAGTTTATTTAAATAGTCCCCCATATGTGGATGAAAAACGTCACATCACCTACAAGAACAAGTACTGCATCACCTGATCAGATCAGACACAAGATCCTGATTGACTACAGTAGCAATACACCACAAAGCATTTTAATTTATTAAAAAATGGTTTAACCTGAATTTGTGCGGGTATAGATTTGCTTGACAAAACAATCGTTCTAGACATGTCTGGACTTGAACAAACAGTTATAAACTAGGTGATCAGGATTTATTGTCTCGCAAGTAAGAACAAAACTCTAACCGGTGTTACTAGTATGTCTTTACGAAAATATGTTGAACCTGATGTCTCTTTAAAGCTAACAAACTTGTTAATCAAGTTTTGAAAAACTTTTGAGGAAAAAATGGTATGACCACAAAAGTGTGTGTGGCAGAGAAAATAAATTGGCTAGTTTATGGTTTTCTCTCCTGTGAATACCATCTCTAAATAGCAATCACATCTTTTGAATTTTTTCAATCACTTCTTAGGATTTTTTTCAACTTCTGTCTCAACTAGATCTTAATTCAACTGAAAAATTCTAACAGTTGTCTCATATGTCTGATTACCCTACAGCACCTTCCCATCTAGAAATTAATTTCAATAAACACTTATTACAAGTAGGTTAATAGCTCCTTGAGTCTGCGCATCTTTTGGAGTTAGTAGCAGGTGGAAGTGCTTGTTTGGCGTGTCTACGCAGCACGTCCCAGCGTGACTTCTCATCTCCCACTTAGCTTTGTAATTACCTTTCCCCGCTATGACTGTTAATTGGAGTCGGGTAAAATCACTTGTGTGTACATGCAGAAGCATAGACTAACACAAGCTAAATCAAACTGCACGATAGACAGGAGAAAACTTGTACAGTAAATGTTTGTAACTAAATTGTAGCTCCAGAGTGAGACCGTGCCTCTGTAGTTATCTGTAGTGATCCCATTTGTAATTATTCAAGACTGTTATGTCCCAGAGACAGGGAAGTGACACCTAAACAAGCTGTTTTCTCAGGTGCGTTGCAATGATTATAGTGCAAGTGGTAAGTTTCACTTTTCATTCACATTTCATAACGAACAAAGAAATATCAAGTTTCCTGGTATTGCATCAGAGATGCACAGTTTTCTTTTAAGAAAGCACTGACCTGCTGGTACCGATTCAAACCATTCTGGTTTCACTTTAAAATCTGAAATATAAGAGAGACATAGGATTTGGGATACCACTGAATGTTTCCAACTTGTGAAAAAAGGCTCTGTCATTGGATCAATTTTATCTCAGTAACATCCTACATATTTGCCATCAGATGTCCTTACAAGCAGCACAAATTTACATACATTTAATGATTTTGTCCTTATATCACTTACTGTTTACTCATTTGGTCTCTATTATCAGAATATTGCCTTTGCAATCATCGTATTAACATAATTCTAAATATTCTAGATAAGAAAACAAACAGGTATCATGTCCAATGCTATAAAAACACAGTTTCCTCAGTTGGGAAAACATGATCTGATATTTAAACTTATGTCTTATCTAAAAAATAATGCATTATTTTTATTGTATCATCTCCTCTCATGTTTGTTAATATTCAATCATCTAACCATTGTAGAATCAAAGGTGCAAAAAAGGGGAGAGAGTATTATTCCCCTTGGACAAAGTGCATTTTGCCAACCTGCTTTTTCTGTTGAGCTCCACCCCAATGACCATTAGAAATATAAAAAAATATAATAAATTAATGATACAGCTAAAGAAATCGATTATTGATTACTAAACCTTACAACACTGACCTACAGTTAGACCTACTCCTACATTCTTACTAATGCATATGCTTATTTATTTATTTTTGTCTGAGGCTTGTCTGGTAGTTGGTGCATGTGTTTTTAATGTAAATAGATATTTTAAGTAATTTTGATGAAATATATTGTTATTTTTATATTGTTAACAAAAGTATGAAATTTTACTCTTTTTTCTTTCCAAATGTTTACATTTTTTTAACTATTTGTTTATGGACTTCAGATGAAAAATAGCCTTCTGGCTAATCCTGCTATATTGTCATTAATGTTTTTTATATGTATTGTCCTATTTAGAAATAAATGCCTAAGAAATTGAAAAAATATCCCCCTTAACCATTTTGTACATTTGTGTTGCTAGAGCTAGAGCTAATACATTGGTACTTTCATTTCATACCATTTTCAAAATTATAAGAAAGAACTATGCTGATAACTCAGAAATAACCAGGGAAATGTTGAAAACCTATTGATTTAATTATAAAAAAAAAGACAAAAAATGTTTGTGTTTTTCTTTTTCTTATTTGGTACAGCAGAATTAGCGCTCTGATTGAACCAAAAATAACCAAGTAACCTTCTTGTGTTCATAGAACCTATTTAACCATACTACTCTATAGTAGCCTATTGGGGGGTCATCACTTATCAAAATGGGCATAAAACGCCCCAGGCTACAGGTATTTGAGATTAACATTGTCATGTGCAATAAACACAGTGTCATGCGCCATTTTCGGACTACTTAGAGGTTTTGCTAAGAGCCACACAGGAAGAGGAAGCTTTTACGGTAACATCATGTGGTTCCATTTGCACTTTCATCGTGTCAATGCAGCAGGGAAAGCAGCCATGCATGCAATTAGAGGTGAGCTGGATAAATATGGCTTTCTGTTTGTTGAATTGAAAACAGGGTACCTGAAGAAACCACACCATTTTACAGCTTACTGCTATCACAATTTTTTTTTTTTTTGCAGCTTTGCTTGATGTGATTACTGTATCATACTGTATCATCAACTTTATTTAACTTAGAATACCATATAAAATACCAT
>NW_015150750.1:779359-789795 GCF_000732505.1 Cyprinodon variegatus
TATATATATATATATATATATATGCATTTTCATCTCATATTTCCTCTATTTTAAGTTTAAAAGTGAAATGTCTTTGTGTAAATAACTGCCTTCTTTAAGTCGTAATTCTCACCAAAAAAAGGAAAAAGGCTAATTTACGAAAATAGAAATAAATTAATGAAAGAACAGAAGTATATGAGAAGAGTATTAAAGAAGCAAACAAAACTTTCCCATCTTTGTCTTGTCAGTCTGTTGGTCTTTCTACAAACACTAAGTCTGTGGTTGTGGCCATAGTGGAAACCATTCCTCATCTGATGGTGTCTGTGTGAGTGTTTGTGTGTGCCCATGTATGTGTGGGTGTGTGTAATTTTGTGACAAGAAAGCCACAGATTATTGCACATGAAATGTTATTCATACAAAGCAGCTCTAGCGTGACTATCCCCCTGCTACAGCCCTCAACAGCCTATTGGAGAAATACAACAGAGCAAATCTCAGTGAAAATAACAGTCTGCAAATCTCTCAGGGGACAGACTCTCTCACTTCTCTGTATTCCTGAATATTACTGTTTTTCCCCATGACATTTGCTTGTTGAAGTTGAAAAAGAAAGTAATTTTATTTGTTCTTTTAATGAGAAGAGAATGGCCCCACGCATTATTGCGTTAGGTGGAATTAAGCACAAGGGTCTTCTTACGTCGCTGTGAAACTTTAAATGTAAGGAATATGAGAATGTCTTTCAGTTTTAAGCCTGAATTCTGAGTAAAGAGCAGATTAATGAATGTTATCAAAACTCTGCTTCACACATGTAAAACTAATTTCACAGCAAAACAGGGATATGCTGCTTCTATACCTGTTTTGCTACTCCCTATCAACAATCCTGTTTTGTTGGAAATTTAGATTTTAAACGGTTTTAGCAACATATAATAGCATTATTAGCATGTTTGGCATTAGTTACCAACATTTCCAAATACAGTGTTTAAATGCATTGAACAGAACATCCTGTATTTCACTTAGCCTTTCGATTTTGTCTTTTCTATTACTTGTCCCCAATGCAGACAGGTCAGAGAAGAGACAGTTTCATTTTAAATAGCTTTTTCACCTCTGTCCTTACTCAGACTTCATCTTTAATACTATCTTGAAAAAACTACAGGCTTCTCATTATTGGTATGCTTTCCTCAGTAACAGAGTGCACAACGTGGAGCAATAATGTAAAGGTAACCTGGTACCTGTAGGGTAGAGTTGAAGTGTTGCCTAATCACCAAAATATTCTGTTTAAATTTCCCATCCATTGGTCTCCAGTCAGAGCTAATTAACTCAATGAATCTGTTGAATGCACAGCGTCTCAGAGCATTTCTTCTGTAAATGATTAGGATAAAAATCTAAACCCCATAATTTGTTAAAATGCCTCAAATAAAACTATATATTAAGGTTTCATAGTTACAAAGCGTTTTAATGTGTGGTATAGTATCTAGTATCTTTGCTGAAGTGTATATAAACACTAGATTTCAGATTACTCATGTAATCTACGTAGTGAAACAAATGGATTTATAGTCAAAGCAGTATATAAACTCCCCTTATTTTCAGTTAAATTGAATATTTGCTGCCGCTCTTGAACATTGAGCTTTGCTGAGTTTTTTCAAATGTTTTACAATCCTCCTCATTGTACAGGTTGGTAAGAAAAACTTTTATCTATCTATTTCCTACGTTGTTTGCATTAATAGTTAAAAGGTCCAGGCAACTTGATGTAACTTAAAAAAAATAGTAAACCATAAAATAGTCCTCAGTAGCATTTGTTTTATAAGGATTTTTATCTGTGAAAGAGTGAAGAGTGCTTTATTCCTGCACTAATACATCCATTCCAAACATTTTAGCAAAGATGCTAAATGAACCTGTATACTTAGACTGTTATCTTTTCTTCAGCTTCTATTGTTAAGCTGGGTTCAAATAATCACTGATTTTCCGTGATCTCTGGATCTTTACTGTGATTGTACAGTCTAGAAAAAACAAAACAAGAACAGCGTCTAGGAGTCTGAATTCCAGGTGGTATAGACAGATCTCAGAGCAGTATGGTGATCTGTATCCATGTGGATGTTGCACCAATAGAGCATGGTGAAAGTGTTAGGAATAAACTATGTATTATTATTATAGTCTGCTTGTGTCTCATTAAATAAGTGCAAAACACAGTGGTTTTATGTTTGAATATAGAATAGAAAGAAGTAGTTTCTAGTTATTTTTCCTTTAAACAGTTTCTAGAATAAGTTAGTTTTATTTTTGTAAGAATATTATTAGTAAAGTGCCTTAGTAGCTGCTGGAGTCCTATGTTATCAAATCGTATAGAGGGCTTCTTTTACCCAAAAGCATTTAAAGGTGGGGAAAAACAAACAGCACAAATCTAAATGAAATAGTTAACACTAAATGCAAACCTGATTACTCTTCTTCGCAAGAAAACCTTTTCCTGTTTCACACATTCCTCTTGCACATTGGAAAGATAAACAGCTGTTTAAAGAAAATGGAAGGACACAAACATCACACTCTTTGCCAGCTCAATTTTGTTTTCTTCTCCCCATCTTCATTTGGTTTCCTTTGCATTCTTTCCATCAGTGTCGTTATCCTCTCATCCTGGCTGATTTTGTTTTCCCCCATCTGCGTGCTCGACTATTGCAAAAATGTATCTTGTAGTGCCCCCAAATTTGTTGTTTTCTCCTTATCTTTTCCAAGCTGTGCTATGTGATGTTTTTCCCTCTACTCTGCTAGTTTTGTCTGTGTAATCTCTGTGATCTGGATGTGAGTTGTTTATAACTCTTAAATATTCCACTTTCCTCCTTGACTTATTTTTCCTCATGTAACGCAGCAAAAAGAAATGTATTCATTTTCGTACTGCTTGGCACACTCGTCTTTTATTTCCCTCTGGATTAGTTTTTTATGGCTGTTCAGCGCTGTCAGATGTTATATGGTAAGAAGCATTAGGTAAAATGGGACACAGGTTCCTCCCTCTGTATTTTCCCTGAGGTGATGTTTTAGAGCTGCGCTAACACATAACTTGTTTTCAATTGGGCTGCTTTGTTGAAAGTGTTCTTGGAGTTTAACATTTCAACAAAAACAACCATTTCATTGCAAAATAAATCATTATTATCTTGCTGTTGATCATTCCCAAAGCTAACTGTGTAAGGACAATAGCTCCTTGCGGCTCCACATATGCTAAGCCTCATTTCATGTAGTTTCTCTAATTGAAATTAAAGCTTCTACCATAATGTTTATCTTGCCACATATGTTGGCATAGGTGTTGCTCTGAGTAAAACGTACTCATCAAGCGCATATGGGAGGACGAGGTTACTATTGTTATTGTCTCACCATCAAATTGAGCAAATAGTTTGCAAACTGTACTGAACGAAAGTGGGTGAGTGCATCCCTTACTGACTGGTAGAGTTACCAACCAGTATGACAGATAAAGCAGTGGTGCTTAGACTCTGGGAAATGCATAGACCTGTGATGTTTTGATGCATCCCAAATTGTTGTATAGGGAGCTGCAAAGACACAGATCACACAGTGTGATATTCTGACTCTTGCAAGAACCAACATCGGGTATTCAAGCATCCAAACTGGACCATGGACCATCAGAATAAGTGGACTGGTCGGATAAATCATGTTCTTCTTTAAATTGCATGAATGTCAAGCTCAGGTGTTATTTTGAGGTGTTGATTAGACTTCAAAAATACCAAGATCATAATCCAGATAGGCATTTGAGAGATGTACACAAACAACAATCTATGGATTTTTTTTCCTGCAACATGCAGGGCAAAGGATATGCTGCTAAAATCTTGTATGACACCCCAGGACAATTTAGGAGCAACTCCTTGTCCTTAGATTGGTCTGGAGTTGTTCTGGCTACAAAATTGATCAACACATTACTGTATATGATAGATTTTAATGATGGTATGCCTGAATAGTGTGCAATCTAACTACTACAGATCTGAGGGAATCTTTCTCTTCTTTTGTTCAATTAACTCACATAAACCTGAGATTTTTTTTGTGTGTGTGTTTAAATGTAAGTGGTAGCTTTAAGCCTGGCTTTTCATGATGGAATACTGACCAATGTGGCTAATTGTTAAGATCCTGAAATGAAACTGCATTACAACATGTATTCATAGACCAGCTTTGGTTTGCTAAATTGAACAATGAGAATTTCACAGTTGATATTGAAAGTTTTTTTTTTTCTCCAGGATTAATATTGCTCTTGCTTTCATTCGGTGCATATGAGGACAGTAGTCATACCGTGTAAGAATGAACCATATTTCTGTCTAACACTACACCCTTGTGTAAAATGTGAAGACAGATAGATAGCTAAAAGAATGGCCCCTCTAGTCAGCTACTGACACTTATGATGCCTTCGACTTTTTCACCCCAACTTTCATTGGACATAGGAGACCCTCTCTTTGTCTGTCTCCCTTTTTTAATTGGCTCTCCTCTGCGTCTGTCACAGCCCTGCCTCTCTTTCCCTATCCTTTTATTCCTTAGTGCTTGGGGTTGCTCTTAGTTGGTGATTGAACCGACTCTGTGGCTTGTGTGTGTTTGAAACAGGAGCAGAGGGAAGCAAAGAGAAGAGTACAAGGCCGTGGAAAGTAACAGGATAATGGCAGGAGATAGCTGTTAAGATTGAGAAAGATGGGATGAAAAAGAAGGAGAACTGCATAACTAGGAATCTCTTTGATGTTGAGACAGGTCTCCTGACCCTCCATTCACCTGCAACCTATTTTTTTCACTTCCTCCAATTTACTGCTTCTTGTCACCAAACTTCAGTGTTTATTAGAAACAATTTAGTTTTTTTTCAGAATTGTCATGCCTAATCTGTTTATTCATTACAAATCTGAGAGAATGTACACATCCATTTTATAAGTAATACATTTAATTTTATTGACTTTAAATGAAATACTACCATCTGATATCAAATTATTACTATGCTACCTCCTTCATTTTCTTTGTAAATTTAAGAGAGAATATAGATCAAAAATCTTGGTAGTCTGACCCTTAGTTGAACCTCTGCCGGCTTTGATAGATTTCTGCAAAGCAATGCTTTCATTTCATCAGCAAAATCGGGTCCTCCCTCCCTCCCTTTCTTTTAAGTGTTGCATTTTTCACCACAAATGGACAGCTGTAAGAAGATCAAGTCCAGTCTCAATGAGTGCTCATGAAATGTTCGTTTTTATGTGTTTTTCAACCAGCACGCCATTGATGAATATGACGATTGTGTGTCCATACTAGGCCCATTTGTGAGATAAGGGTAGCTATAACAGAGATAATGGGATTTCAGAAAGAAGCTTTGTTTTGGTCAGACTTGGTGAGAAGAAACTCAGACAGTCAGAACGATATATTTTGCTCTTACTGTGAACTAGGAATTATGAGCTTGAAGTAAAAAAAAAAATGATTTGCCTAGAAATTGTCTCATGTCACAAATTAGATCAAAAAAAGAAAAAAAACGGAATGCTTTTTTTTGATTAGTGAACACATCAAAGTTAGTTATAAGAACGCTTTTGATTTTCAAAGCTAGTACTGTAGGAAGGAGAGACATTTTAACCATTTTAAGTATCAGTGTTTTGTTTACAGTGAAGTTATAAAAGATGTGACAGAGGAGGAGGGACTTTAAATCATACCTTTCTCATTTACATGTAATGAAATTGAGGAAAATACAATACAAACAAGAAAAATGGGTTTTGCTCATCTTTGTTACCTCTAATCAATGATGCTAAACGACCCTCGTAGTGCTTTAACTGATTTACTTTAACATATGAATACTTTCTTTTACAGTCCACCTGATGTTAAATTAAATAGAAATTGTTATTTTAAGTGCATAAACTACAATACATTGTAGTTATGTTCTTAGAATAGAATTGAACAAATTTGGATTTATTGGGATGCAATGACAAAGTGCTTTTAGTCTGATAAGCTATGAAATGTGCAACAACCAAGGCTGTAGACTCATACACTACCTCCGCTGAATTAAATTGTTGTTTGGGGTAAACTTACAACCAAAATCAAAGAAGGGCAAACATTTTTCTTCAAACAGTAGAACCATTTTTAAAGGTCTCATATTATACAAAATTCGATTTATAAACATGTTTTATCAGTCACATGTGTCCTGAAGCCTGTGTATGAGGTTCCAAAGTGAAAAAACCCTTTCCCCTCTCTCACTGCCTTGTTTCAAAATCCTTCCCTTTATGAGGTCATTTGGGGAGATAACCACTCCGCACTATATAAGCATGCCCTCTAGCAGGTGCTTACTTCCTGCTCACTGACAGTGAGCATCCAAACAGACATGGCTAATAAAGCAGCTGCTGTGATGAGCACAGGACCTGCTCTGTTAACCTAAAGCATTTCAAAGAGCTGTGCTTCACTACATGCGTCTTCACAAGCAGGCTTCTCCATACACCTTAAAGTATTATTATCAATAATTATATTAAAAACATAAAATATACAAATAAAAAATTAAAAATGCAGCATTACTTGATCAAGTTTCGGCAAGGGCCCCATGATGTTGTAGTACTCCAAGCGGTGAAGTCATTGGGTTGGTTTATGCTTCAGCTAGAAGTTGAATACATTGGAATATAAATAACAACCATAAAACACATATGATGGAAGGCGAAGCTGAAAGGACAAATCCCATTGCTTATGCTTCTGAGGCCATTCCCTGGGTGCTTTGCACTAGGGTCAAACCCACAGGTTAGATATTGCCTCTGTTCCTAACATAATGAATACTGATGGAAAGTTCCAAAACCCACAATATTCCCTAACCAATAAATTGCTTAATAAAAAGGAGCATAGAAGTGCTTGTTTTTGTTTTATCCAACTGCACATGCATCATTCTGAACAATCAAGAGATTTGAGCATTCCTGTTAGTTGATGTTTCCCTTTGCTTTAAGTTGGTTTATCTCCACTAGTGGTGGCACAGTGGTTAGGGCATAGGGCTTGCAATCCTGAGGTTGTGAGTTTGAAACCTACTCCCAAAGACTACCACTCTGGCTCTCTGAGTAAGACCCTTAACCCCTGCACTGCTCCCTGGGTGCTGCACAATGGCAGCCCACTGCTCCCTACGAGGATAGGTTAAATGGTTTAATTTCTCCATTGTGAGATCAATAAAATTTCAAAATTTTCTATCTTGTAGTACTAAACTTTCAGTTTGTGCTGCTTAATTGTTCTTCACTTATAGGCAACAGAGTGAGCAAAAGCAGCAAACTCAGTTTCCCTGTACACCTGCTAACCATCATTGAAAAAAAATGTTTCAAACAAAATATATTTCATGTGTAAGAAATTCAAGTACTTGTGTAATCATGAAAATAGAATTCAGTTAAATTAGAAAAATTAAGAAGAGTGAGGTGTGGATGTAAGAGTGTTTTTCGAGTAAAGTAAACGAAGAGAGCACTAGCCTGATGCTGTGAAGGATAAACTGCAACAGCCAGGGTGAAGGGAGGGCACAAAGATAGAATTATTTGGATGAGGTTGCTGAAGGAGGCTGGGAAGGAGATAAAGGAGAAATGTGCTGGGGGAAAAAAAGTGGGGGGGAGATATGAAACAACAGGAGCCTGAGAAAGGTGGTGAGTCGGCTGGCAACTGCAGAAAAAGATCTGGCCTGGTTGATTTGAGAGGTCTTAGGAAGGTCATTCATTTGACACTGTAGTCTGCTTTGTGCCAACCCTGACTACTGGGTCATGCTCTGTCTTCCCATTTCACTTTATCTAAGTCCTCCTTGCAAAGTAATGAATACGAAGGTTTGCGAAAGTGCCCTGCAGAACACTCTTCTGACACGATGACCTTCCTGGAAAACTTTTATACATTTATTTCACTTTGACTGTAATGTATGACAGATTGTTAGTTACCAAGATCAGCAACATAACCAAGTTTTCCTCTGAGGTAAAAAAAAAAAGCTTGTATCAACCATCTGCTGTGTATTCTGTGCATTCTCCCGAATTTCTAATATCTCAGTTTAATCCACTGTATACTTCCAAATTCATGTAAAACTTATTCTTTGGGGTCATAAGCTCACTTTCCACTCATACATGAAGGAGAAACCAAAATGTTTTTTCCCCAATGTTTATACATTTTTAAAGCTTTTTCAACTTGTGCTATATATCTTTTTTTTTCTATGGACCCAGTGTTATTGTTTACAGGTAGCTCCAAAACAGCTTTGAAGTGATTAATCCATTTATCTGCATATCCACTCACTAGCCACACACAAGATGTTGGGCACAAGAGAGTTGGAATAATTCTACATGGAGCTTATGGATTCTTAGCTCAAACATAGATATTGAGTTCTGCTTGTTCTCTTTTGCTCTGTTTGGAACATGAGAGTCCTGCAGCAAAAGACACAACATTTTTCATTGCAGTATGTGCTTGTATGTGTCTTTGCATGTTTTTGTGTGGATGCGTTTGTGGATGTATGTATGAGTAAACTGCATGTATATTTATATCTGCATGATGGAAATATCAGAAAGAACATGTGGACACTGGGGAAATACTGAGGGAAGAACTAGTAAGAGCTTGGCAGGTGAAGGAAACTCTAGTGCCCATGGTCATTGGAGCACTGGGTGCACACTATAGAAGTGCCTGAAACAGATACCTGGGGATTTATCAGACATGTCATTCCAGAAGAGTATAGTCCCAATAACAGCTAAGATACTTCAAATATCTTCTGGTAAAGGAACCAAAACTAAGATGGATAGCCCAATGGAATGAGTGGTGGGTAAAAGAGGTTATTTTGTTGTTGTCCAATTCAATTCAGTTTGTCTTGCGGCAATTCACAACATGAGATAATTCAACCGGATTGGTTCAAAGCTTTCTAAGGAAAACCAGCTGACTGCATCAACCCATTGACTCACAACAATCCCTCACTCCAATCATGCATGTAGCGACAGTGGAGAGAAACACTCCCTTTTAACAGGAACAAAGAGATTTCTTCCTGGGGCCGACTGGGGTTCAATCAGACAGCAGCAGACATACAGAGCAATGGCGTAACATTTGGTAAGCAGAAACAGCAATTGCTTACGCGTCCGCAACCTCTTAGGGGCCCCAGCACTGACACCTGCTGTCTTAAAACCACCTGATACTGAAGTGATTGACCAGACCGTATTTATTGATTGCGACCAGGTTCCTGGATTGGTCTGTTATGTGTCTGTGTGCTAACTTTGTCAGTACTGTGTAAAGTGATAACATTTAAAATATATCCTTTGAGGTTTGGCTCATCTGAGTTTTTCTGGGTTTTATGATTTCTGTCTACGTCTGGTCTGCCGTCACCTACGTGTTTCCATGGATGTGTAGCAGTATACCAAATATGTTTTCATGGACATGCATGGTGCGCCATAAACTTTTTTTTGTGGATGTGGTGCTGCGCTGTCACCAATGGTTCCATTCAAGCTGCACAGTCACTATTTTTCCATGTGTGATATTTGATCATATGCTATTGAGAATTGCATAATTCTATCTTCTTGACTGATTTATGGAACTGTCGCCCTATCCTGAACCCTTATCACATGTTGTACTTCATATGGGGCCAACCCAGATGATGTGGCTTACGGGCGTATTGTTGTGTCGTTACACCGTTGATACAGAGAGAGGCAAAGATACAAAAGGTAACTATTAACCAGCTCCACAGGTGGCTCTATCTAGGAAAGACAGCCAGGCAGATGAGCTCAGAGCCAGCTCGCATGTCAGAGGACGAAAGAGAGCACATACTCAGATACAGTTAGTCACAGTAAGCAAAACAGGACTACACTGAAAAACAAAAGGTGTTGATGGCAGCAGCACAGCTGTTTTAATGCATGTATAAATAACTACTTAAGTTTGCAGTGTTCACATCCTTCACCAAAACAATAAAATATAACTTAAATGTATTATTTTAATTTCAGCAACACACTTTTACTGAAAACCTGCATCTGTCTACCACTACTGTATTAACAATTCACAACCATACAGTATAATCTCTCAATGGCTTTCATGGAACCTCTTTATGCTTTCATCTATTCTGTAGAACAAATATCCCAATGAATATATTACATGCAGAGCAGAAGTGTATTTAAGTAGGTTATTGGATCAGATAGGGAATTTGTGGAGAACTCTTCCCATTTTAAAGACTTGAAGCACATGAGAAAAACCATCAAAATGCCAGTGGAAAAGAGCTGGTTAGCAATTATAGGATGAGTTTTATTTTTCATTATACCAACAAAACTGTTTTTAGTTAATGATTTAGAATGTCGGGTTATTTTTTGATAAGCTTTTTTGGAAATTTTATTATATAACTAATACTGCTTTTACATTGTTTGTATAACTTTGGAGATGCCTGCCTTTCATAAATACATACGTACGTACGTACGTACGTATTTTGGAGATGCCTGCCTTTCATAAATACATACATACATACATACATACAGATATACAGACATACATACATACATACATACATACAGATATACATA
>NW_015150750.1:790789-798887 GCF_000732505.1 Cyprinodon variegatus
ATACATACATACATACATACATACATACATACATACATACCACGCATTTGCTCTTTTTACTTATTTCAGACCATACATTTAATTGTTTATCTGCATGTTTTCAAAATACTTTACAATGGCAGAAATAACTCAGACATTCTTCATTCTATTTTGGCTCAGTTTTAACTTAATGCACCTTTCTCCTGACTAGTACTACAGGTTCAACCAATCTATCTAGAAGCAACACCACACCTGTGAACTCTGTTTGCACATGTCTGCAGTGTTTAATGTTTTTAGGAAATCTTTGTAGATGGAATAGAGGATTATTGAAAGTGGTATTAAAGAGGAATGCGGACAATAAGTTAGACAGCAAGTCAGGACTCAAGCTGTGTTCTGTCAGATGTGAAACTGGTTTCTCAAGCAAATGCTCAAGTCTTAAAATTATATTTTAATGTTTTATGTCAACCTGCAAATCTGACATTCACTGAACCTTTCAGAACAGTTTCTTGGCACCTGCATCACTTGGCAGGAAACAGCTTGGGTGTGTAAGTGTGTGCTCACGCGGCTGTGTGTTACTGCATAGTGTGTAGCATGGATTTGTTCAGGTAGTTTGATTTCAGTTGCCTTTTTGCCTCAAATAAATGAAAAAAAGGCTACTCTTGAAACTTGTTTATCCAGAAAACATTTAAAATTTGAAAAAAGAGGATCTACATTTAAAATATGTTCCAAATTACTCTTATGCTTCAAAATAGTTACAACTGGATCTTTAACAAACCCCCTCATAAATCAGTGATGCCTTTACTATTTAGTTACTTTTCTGAGAATTGCAACAATTATATTTTCCTTTTAAGTTTAATGATTGATCTACATCTGCATCCTTCATCTTTTCCCAAACAGACCTTGAAAAAAGTAATATGTAACTATTTGCAATGTGGATATTCATCAAGTTTGAAACAAACTCATTCCTTTTTCGGGGATAGCTGGTAAAAAACAGTCTCTGTTTACTTTTCAAAGGCAAGCTCTTCAAAAGAGATTCCTCACTGATTATACTTTAAAGCAGGTGATTCTTTATCAGTAATAGATTACATTCCAAAAAGTAATCTTCCCAGCCTTGTTCACACTATAAATACTTTTATGAGCCTTGGGCCTTGTACAGTCTGTAAAGTCTTTCATCTATAAGGCTTTCAGCTGTGTGCTAGCCTTGCCAATAAGACATACTGTTTAAGACTTGGCAGCTGGTCTCAGGCCTCCAAAGTTAATGGTTTACAGCTGACTTTAATGTGCAGCGGTTTAAAACTTTTCTAAATGACTTTTGTTTCAGCCAAACACAATTTTGTGAGATACAGTAGGTTAAATCTTTGCCAACATTTCAGTGGCCTCTGCAAAGCAGAATGATGTTTTGGTCTCTTATGGTGATGGAAAATGTGTTGTTTGTTTGAGCCTGTGATGACCAGACTTGCAGTTCTATCTGACCTTGCTTGGGGACAACACACACCTTTCATTTTAACAAGCCAGACATGTTGTGTTTGTTCTGTATAAAACTGACAACTAATATAAATCAGGAGGGGGAAGTTATAATAAAGATAATAAAGCTTACTGTTTGTGTATAGGTGTGTGCCTGAGTGTGCAGGGGCGTGGGTTTAAAATGAGGAGGGGAGGTTTCCACTATAATTATTTTCAGCTGAACTACTGAGAAAAATACTCCCCTACCTCCTCTACTCCTTTCCCTTCTCCTCTACCCTATAATCCGCATTTAAGTTATAAACACAGTTAAAGTTTCCATCTCTCTCGTCCTGGGTGGCCAAACTGTGTTTGTGCTTGTTTGTGTGTAAGAATTTTTTTTACTGTTTTCTTCAATATGCTGATGTATCTGTAGATTAAGATCTTCTTTGGGCTCAAAAGGGTAACATAACAATGAACAAAAATTTGAATGAGTTATATTGACACAGCAGACAAATGCACTAGCATCCATCCATCCATCCATCCATCCATCCATCCATCCATCCATCCATCCATCCATCCATCCATCCATCCATCCATACATGTTACTTGTAATTTGGTTTACAATTAACAGTGATGAGATCCTTACCAAAAAAAATGGGGAAACAGGACATGTTTTTGTAGGACAATGTGAGACATGGCGACGTCTATGCTCACCTCGATACATGTATGCATAGTGTAAATGTTTTGTGTTTGGGTGGGATGGTCTTGTTTTACCTACTGTACAATGTGGGGGGAGTATTTTGTAAAATATCCAACATATCCTACATAGAGGTACGTATGGCGACATTCAACTGGTCCCCATATGGTAAAGTTCTGTTCTTTGAGCTGGGTTAGGTTTAGAACTAAGGTGGGAATTATTGTAGGTTAGGGTTAGGTATATGTTGGTAATTGTTATGGTTAGGGTGAGGGTCTGGGTTAGACCATATAAATTGTATGCAAGTGAATGAAATGTCCCCATATGTCACGAAAACAAATCGGTATGTATGTGCGAGTGTTAACATACAGGCAAACTTGTTTGCAGGCATACAGCTATTTTCGTATGTTTCAAAGTTATTGTGAGTGCAATACAGCAGGAATTCTTGAATATCTAGATCATATTCCATTGACCATACTGTAGAATTTTATGGGTGGAAAATATGCAAATGTAAATACTTACCCCGTTAATGTTCCTGTAAGCTACATATGAAGCAAAGTCATATTTTACAAAATTATTATGGGATATTTTTGGTAAAGCAGGGGTAGTGATGAGTTTTTGGAGGTAGCATATATAGCAAACAGGACAGACTCCTGCAAAAACAATGAATGAAATATTTAGAAAAGAATACTTGACCCATGATGGAAGTTCAGCAGGTCAGGAAAAATGTAAAGTAGTGATCGTCTTTGAGCCTCGCAAAAACAACCAGGGACAAAAAGAGCAGCTTATCGTTATCCTTGAAAAAAAGAACAGGAGGACAGAAAATTGATATAGTAAAATAGTTATCCTCCTTAAGCCTCACAAAAAAATAAAATAACAAGTGGTAGACATTGCATGGAAGCAAACATAGACCTATCACTGCCTCAGTCAGCATATAATTCATCCAACAGTGTTTGTTGCTGTGTTTGTCTTTTCTTTAGACTTAGTTCTTATGTTTTTAATATATGCATATGAACATTCTCTATCTGTTCTGGTTTGAGAGATGCTACACAGACCCGTTAAGTGGGGCTTTGCTTTATAGCTGTGCCATTGTTTTTTTATTTATTTTTTAATTTTTAATAACTTTTCATAATCTGTCCAAGTCAAATGTAGGAAATTGTTTTAATTTCTTTGGCACAGAGACAGAAAAAAAAAAAAAGGCACAAATCTGTTCCGATTGCCTAATCGGAGCCTGTCTTTATGCAATCAGGGTCTGGGTTAGGCCATGCAAATGAAGAGAAAGCCATGCAAAGTCCTAAAAAGGATAGCAGGACATAACATTAATGTGTGTATGTTTGTGTTGGGTAATGGGGGTGGGGTGTGTTCAAACACGATTGGCGTACTGTGTATGCTTACCTCCTTGCTCCTAACTTTCTGTTCCCTTGTCATCTCTCTTCAGGTATTAGTGTATCATATTCATTACTTGTGTTCAAGTCCTAGAAAAACATAAAAGGGAAAAACTAAGAATAAATTGCCACAAGGTTTTATTTAGTTTTGTATAATATAAGAAGGATATATCCTGGACTAACAGAGCTAGGCTATGTGAGAACTTGCTGACACAACTAGAGTACATAGAGGGTCTCTATGATGTTTGGGTGGCCTAAAACACTTTGAGAGAAGCAGGAGGGTAGCTTGAGTTTGTTTTGAGGAAGTTCGTAGCGCCTAATCCTCCCAGGTCTTACATCAATATATGAATGTTTTTGATGTTCTCTATTTTAAGGTGAAAGCTTTAAGGTTCCCTCCCTCTCTGTGTATGTTCCACTTGCCTTCTCATTTCCAGTGTGTGTGTGTGTGTGTGTGTGTGTGTGTGTGTGTTTGTGTGTGTGTGTGTGTGTGTGTGTGTGTGTGTGTGTGTGTGTGTGTGTGTGTGTGTGCATCCAGCATTCCATGCTCTGCACAACTACAAAAAAAAATGCTGCTACAGCTAACTTTCCTCATGTTAATGATTTAGAAAGGGTGTTGCCATTCTACATTTTTTGCCTTCTGAATGTCCCCATTGAGACTCACACAGAAAGGTATTTGGGGATTCAAAAATTGGCCTAAAATGTGCTACCAAGCTTACTCCAAGGTAAACCTACGGTATATGTCAAGGTCCATAAAAGTAAAGTTTTCCTAAATATGTAGTGAAATGTTCTTTTGCAAAAATATCTTGCAAAATTTCAAATGCTAAAAACATTTAGTCTGGTAAAACATTAAGCTTAAAATTTGGTCCTGGACAAATACTTTTTTTTTTAAAGACTTTGAAAATTGTGAAAAACACCAAAAGGGGAGGCTTTCCATTACTGTCATAAAATTTTAACCACCCAAAACAACCCAAGCAATGTAGGGACTAGTAAAGTCTGTAGTGATTTATGGCACTGTTAACACAGCGCCTTAATATGGCACTCTGTTGACTTTTTCCTTTTCTTATTACAAGAAATTGATCCTTAGTTTTTTTTTAATAATGTCATTAAATCAATCTTATCTTATTCTCTCAAAGCCAGCTGTGTCTTGGGAGCTGGTTGCATCAAATTTCCAGTTAAGCAGTGATCTTAGATATTTTCTTTAAAGGATTCTTTTGTGAGAATGTGTTTTTCTTCCATGGAGGACTCAGATGTGTGCAGGCTAACCATGCAAACTCTTAAATCACTTAAGTGATGTATTAGAAGGTTCAACTTCTAAAGCGTTCCGAACATGAACTTCTTTGGCTGGTCCACTCTAATGAAAATCATTAGATGAAAAAAATCCCCTAGATGAAAGGGCAGAAAGTGAACGAGTGTAATATGACAGCCAAACTGACAGCATAGAGCAGATTTAGCTGACTACTCCAAGAGTCTAATGAAAGGTTTCTTTGAGGGGCCGTGTCAGCAGGTGAATGGAGGTGAAATATGTAGGCCTCCACCCTGCTCTCTCTACTTCTCTCCACCTGTCCTCTGCTCTTTCTCTCCCTTTTTCTAAGAACTGAAAAGAAAGGTTGTTTCTACTTTGATAACCAGAGTTATTATCAGCTCCATTGGTGGTCTGAGACCCCTGCATGTTCGAGTCAGGGCCAACAAAAACCCTTAAGTTAGTATCACTCTAATCTTTTTGTTTTGATATTTTTGTCAATCTCTGTCTATCCATCACTCTATTTATGCTCTCGTTTGAAACTTTTGGTTCTT
This sequence comes from Cyprinodon variegatus, assembly GCF_000732505.1. Classification (NCBI taxonomy): domain Eukaryota; kingdom Metazoa; phylum Chordata; class Actinopteri; order Cyprinodontiformes; family Cyprinodontidae; genus Cyprinodon; species Cyprinodon variegatus. The sequence goes on from NW_015150750.1 coordinate 796,085, forward strand.
CTCAGCTCATTGTTACCTTTAGAGTTTCTTTGCAATTATAGTGACGTTAAAAACCTTCTCTAAAAGTGTATTTTTTTTATTTCATGCTTCCACTAGCTCAAAGAAATAACTTGCTGGACATGGGGAATTTTTTTGTTTTTGGTAAATCTAAAAAGATCTGACACTTTCCAGGAGGGTCCCATGCTTTAAAAGGATATTTTATGATTTTATGTGATATGTCCTTGTTTATTTTTACATAGGCGTTATTTTATTTTTGTATTTGATAAATAATGCCATTCACTTTATAAACCACAGCTTGAGATGGAAATGGAATCTGACACTGCCGTGCGTCAAGCCTCTGGGCTAGTGAGAGACAATATGTTGTTGTAATATGCTAATTTTGAATTACAAATTCAGTGAAAATGAGTGTGTGACATGATCACACCATTAAAACTTAGCATTAGCAGCGTAGTATGCTAATAAGGCCAGATGGGACTTTTCCGTTTGTGTAAAATTAAATCACTCCACTTCTTTGTTATTAGACCTAAGCAGGAAATCTTTGAGAGTTTTTTTGAAAATATTTAATTAGGGGGGGAAAAAAAACCTTACACCCTTCAAGTGTTTGATTTTTCGAAGAAATCAGTGCAGAGAATTATTCTGTATTTTTTTATTAGCAAGTTCTGTTTATACTTTCTAAATGTTATAGTTTTCGAGGTAAATTAAAGAGCCCTTGATTATAAAGTGTTTAACACATAATTGCTAGTTGTATCTGTCTTGAGGGCAGTATTTCACTTTGTATTCCCCTTTATGATCTAGAAATGTGTTTATTAAGTTGGTAGAAAAGTTTAATGAGAATCAGGTCCTCTAGGTCGGAGGCTAGTGAATGAACTGCTTAACTGCACCTCAGTGTCTACTTTAAGCAGAGGAGTCCAAATATCTGATGCTTTTGATTGATGGATAAATTTGATTTATGGATCATCTGATATCATATTTTTTTTTATATGAGTGGCTGCTATGATAGAGTTATTTTGTCCTTGATTATGTTTAACACCTTGGAAGAAATTAGTGCTGTATCACTGGGTGTTTCTTAGAAACTTTCTTATATATTTCCTAATCTATTATGGGTTATTGAGGTTCACTGAATTTGGCATGAAATTTGCACATTTTAATATTAAATATTATATATACCTATAATCCAATATCATATTTTAAATTCTATATCTACAGTTTCTTTGTTCATAATAATTTGTGTTTCTTTAGAACCATACAATCTAACTGTCCTTCCCTTTATTACATGTGTGCACTAATATATTTTTTTTTAACCCCTGAGGTAAATGGTGCTGGAGTGGGACCAGTGGGTCTGACTCTTCAATACTGGGACCAGTTCAGCACATAGATCCAATAGCAATTCTCTACAGGGTTAATCTTATAAGCCAGTCATCAACAACAACAACAACAGTATTTCAATATAGAGTACTAGGTGTGAATTCCTCACTCCTTTTTACATGTAGACATTGATCTCACACCGTCATTTATCGGGATATTTATTGAGAGGAGACCCTTAAATATGTGAAGATTTTTGGTTTTGAATTCTGCTTTTGAACCTTTTTTTTGTCTGTTTTTTATCAAAATTTTTTTTTTTATACATATACAACATTTGAATGGAAGTAAGCAAAGGCATGTTTTAGGCCTAGAAGGTAAAGCTCTTACTTTGCTGGTCAGTCTATATGTTATAAGCATCACAGATCACATTACTATTGTTATTAATGGCTGAAATTAGCTCCCTTCCCTCTTAGGCTAGGAGCAGAGCCAATCCATGGCATATGCAAATTAAGTGACTGCTTAGGGCCCCAGGGCAACTAGGAGGTGTCCCAAAGGCCCCGTAGAACTATCATTTGTTAAGTTTTTTTTATATCTATATATGTTAAAATATCTTAATATTACTAATCTTAATATTACTTTTAGTAAGACAAGATTATGCATACAGATAAGAGATGAGAACCAGCACTGCTAGTAATGTAATGCCTTTACACTAAGAGTGTGAATGATTAGATTAATGGACTGTTGATTCCGGCATTCAGTATCTGGCCGAAATAGAGGTCCCCACGAAACAAATTTGTAAGGTCAACTTAAGCGTGGCAGGGCACTTGGTGGTTGGGCAGAGATATATATTAAAGGGGTCATAGAATGATTATATAGAGTATTTGGTGCTGTCCTTAGGTCTCTGAATAGAGTGTGCAACATTGGTTAGGCTGAAAATGGTATATTTTCTGTTCTAATGCAAGCCTGGTTAAAGTCCTAGAATGAAATGACAGTTTTTTTTCCTTTTATGGTATGCTCATGACTATTTAGATGAGCTGTGAGCTGATTAGTTGGTTTACAATGAGCAAACCTGCTGAGCAAAGAAGCAACAAGCACTCACTCACTGAAACATCGAAATTGTTGATAAGGTAGGGTGACCAGACGTCCTCTTTTCCCGGACATGTCCTACTTTTCATACCTAAAAAAAATCTGCCGAGGGAATTTCAAAATCGTCTGGGATTTTGGTCGACTACAGTGCAGCACGTAGTCGATACACACCAGGCACTTGAACTGAGCCGTCAGCTCTGGGGCTGGTCCGGGAACCCCGGTAGACGGGGCCAGGGAGCCAGCAGGGTACGAAGCGACCGAACCAGACACGGTGATGGTAGCCTTGACTCCAACGGCCCCTTGCTTGCCCCTTGCTTGCCCCCGCCTGCCTTACTGGCCCCCAGACCCCCCTACGGCTGAGGATGAGCGGCTCATGGCTCTCTGCTTAAGTCGGGTCCAGTCAGCGGCCAGTTGA
>NW_015150750.1:801105-820246 GCF_000732505.1 Cyprinodon variegatus
TTGAAGTCTGCGCGGGTTGCAAAACCTCTGCGTGGGGGTCGTGCACACAGAAAGATTTGATGGTTGCAGACGCTATGTGTCAGAAGCATAATTGGCCTTAAGAGGCTGAATTATCTTTTTTTAATTCACTTAAGTATTTGTGCTGTTGCAAAATTTTTTCAGGCTAGATTTTTGTATCTTTGCTTCGTCATGGAAGCTTTTTCGCTAACAAGTAAGCTCCTTGATCCATTTTTACCAAAAATAAATTAACTTATAATGAAAGAATGTAATTTTTAAAGATTCTATTCACAAATGAATGTGCTTTAATCAAATTTTTATTATTTTGATACCTAACATAAAACACCCTTAAAGATATTTTTTTTTGTTCTAGTGACCTTTATTAGAAAGTAGGCCGACAGGAAATGGGGTTGAAAAAGAAGAGGGGATATACGTATGGCCACGGCTAAGGGCCAGGACTTGTACCTGTGATGGCCACATTGAGGACTAAGGCCTTCATGAATGGGCCATGTGCTTTAACCCTGCGGCACTGCAGCGCCTCCTTAAAATGATATTTTATTGTAAATGTGAAAGACATGGGGTGCATAGAAGGATTAAAGAACTGTTATGTAGTTTAACCAAATACATAACAATAAACCATCTGCTTTAACAAACCCAATCAGCTAATATGTTAAATCAGTGTCTGAACCCAGCCCCATGATGTGTTTTCCTTATGATTGAGTGCAACTTCCTCTTGAAGTCCCATATCTGCCGCATTTGCAATGTAATTGTTACCACTGTAAACTGCCAAATATCTTTTAATTACTTTCCATTCGCCCCAATACTGGTAAACTATTGCTTTTTATCCAAGCATATTTTAGAGACATCAGTTCTCATTTACCATCCTTGTGTGTGATGAAATATGACTACAGACTGATGATATACAGCTAAAACATGCAAACATCTGAGTAGACAAATTTCCCCAGTGTTTGCCTACCCTCCTTAAATTAATAACCTAAGTATCAACATCTCTTGTTGACAGTAACCCCCCCACCAAATTAAGATTATGGATTATCTTATGCAAAAAAATGTACAATTCAAAGATTGATTTGCACAAACAGAACTTTCTCAAAGGCCTCTGTAGGGTTTTAACTGCTCTGCAACAACATGGCCTGTCCCCCTGTATTTATCCAGTGTAATCAAGCTTTTGATGAGGTTTAAAGCTGCCGGTTGCTTGCAGAGGGAAAACAGTCCACTCCTTGTAGCATTTCTCATGGAAGGTTGATACGGGTTAGGAGTTTAGAACTGCTACGCCCAAGTGTTTTAGCAGTTTTCCACCACATGTGTTATCAGCTGAGCCATGAATGTGGGAAAGCCCCACAGGCAGCATGACATCATCCCCTGTGTAAAACTGGATATATTTTAAAACACAGAGGGTGTAACTGGGAGGGGGTAGGAAATGGGAGAGATTGCTGAAAACAACAGAAACTAGTGGAGACAAACAAAAGTAAGGATACTCCCTTCATTTTCTAACAGTATGTCTCTGCTTTGGCTTTCTTTTACCATAATAAGGGAAAGTTCCCATGTATATTGCAATCTCAGCAATTCATAAAATTTAAATCAGGCAGGAGGCCTTGTACAAAGAACTATAATCAGATGTGGGAATGCTAAGGTCCAACAATCATGTAAAAAAAAAGCTGCCTAAGGCTTATATTGCTTCAGTGCTTGAATAAATGTGTTTACATAAAGTGGCTGTCAGAAGTGCATAAACCTTATTAAAATCTTTTTTTTAAGGTTTTAAAAATAAGAGCATTTTTTTACCTTTAATTTGGCATTAATCATGTACAATTCAATTAAAAGAAATGTCTGTTAAAGGAATAAATACAATAAATAATAAATGTGCAATGACAATCCTTCATAATTGCACACCCTTAAAAACAACTTTGCTGAAGCATCTTTTGATCTTTTTCCTACATTTAGTCTTCCTTAGTTTACAAATGCCGTATCAATACACACCTAAAATATAAATGATAATAATAATAAAAGTTTAAATGAAGTTCAACAGTCCAAGTTATATCTTCTGAATATGTGCACACTTGAGAGCAATCCTTGTAGATAACTAAACAGTCAAAGAGAAGCAACAATTACAGGATGCCTTTTCAAATGTTGGTAAAAATTCTCAGTCATGGAGGTCATAGTCATTCCAAAGTTTTGTATAAAATATATATGTATATATCAATTACTAGATCCGTTACACACATTAGGCTTTAAAAACAAACATTGCATGTCCGTTTGACGACGATCTTATTAAAGAATGATCGGCACATTTTCACAGAGAACTAAATATTTATAGGGAGAGGATTCTAAAACTCAGATTGCTTGGTTTTGGTTTGTTTAATATGAGCGAGATGCAAATCATTTCATTTTTATTTAGTTATGTTTACAGTACATGAACTACTAAAATTATTTTTAGATTGCACATTTATAGATTCAATAATACAGGGGCGGAAAAGGAAATACTTTAGGGTTAGGATTAGGATGATAAAAACTTAATGAACCTACTGGCACAATCTGAAGCTGCATTAGATGATGCACAGTTTCTATATATTAGAACGTCTTTTATTAATCCTTACAATGCTGCCAGAAGATTTCACCTTAATAGAAACATTGATCTATTACCATTCAAGAAATAATTCCGTAATATCATTGCAGTCACAACAGGCTATGGCAAGTCGTTTTTATATGTACTAGTTCTACTAAATATGCATTCCTGATAACGGAGAAAAAACATTTTTTCTTTGTCTAACTGACCATTTCAAACAAGATGACGTTCTCCGTCTAGAATAATGGTTGTCCATAAATTTATTTCAGCTCTCCATATTTTTATTATTACCAGTCAACATTTGCATTTTTAAACTATGTAAAAAAAAATTTCAGATATCATAAATACATTTTCAATCAAGCTGATAAATGTCAGAATGGCCACTTAAAATGTGTAAACTTTTCTAGATAAATAAAACTTAGTTCTTTCTAGTATAATTTAGTTTTTTTGCTTTCTAAAATTCAGTTTCTGCTACAAAAATGTAATTTAGAAAATATATTATTACAGTTAGGTCTAGGAATGTGATTTTGATCAGGAGGAATCTTAAATTGTGATCTGCAAATGTAACAACACAGAGGAGTGCTTTTACTAAATGTAAAAACGGCCTGTCATAGTCACTTCATATAGATTTCTGCATTAATTCCAGCAAAAATCTTCTCCTTACCACCTTCCACTCCTTTACAGCTGTAGCTCTGTTTCTCTGTCTTTTAAACACATCTTCATTAAAATCTGTAGTTCCAGTGTGGTGAAATCAGCACTTCCTGTTGCCTTTTGTCATGGTGACTCGTTGAATCGGTGCCCCACTGATAATGGCTTTTCATACTTGTTGCGCACGCACTTTACTCTAAGTGGATCTAGTTAAAACTGATTGAACTAATCGATATCAGCTGTTGTCAAACCGAACACTCAGAGTACCCGACTTTAGGCTAGATCAAGTTAGAGTTGCGGATTTGAATCTGAATTTGTTAAATCTGCTTCATGAAACGGACCCCCCGTTGCACAAAGGCTAAATAAGGCTCAATAAGTGTGGCGTTATTAAGCCTGGTGTAAGTTATCAAGCTAAATGCAGGTCTACAGCTTTGTTCAAGAGGCCATATGGTCAATCACAGATTCATGTATTCAGCAAGCAATAGCTTATTGACTAAAAGCCTAAAAAGTCTAAAATACACATTTCCTAACCATCTTTTGATTTATTGGTACAATTTATTTGTACAATATAGTCAACATTTAATCCAGATACCGTCAGTCTGCAGAATGTCCAAGTTTTTTTCATTTTCACCTGATGCAGATTCATTTTTGGCTCAGTCATATTTGCTCTGTCTAATTAAAAAGAAAATATGTAACAAATAAAAGCTATAGATCATATCTTTAATGACAGATGCCATTCATGGCATACCTGGGATTAAAAATGTACAATTAAAAGATTGATTTGCAAAAACAGAACTTTCTCAAAGGCCTCTGTACGGTTTTAACTTCTCTGCAACAACATGGCCTGTACCACTGTATTTATCCAACATAATCAAGATTTTGATGAGGTTGAAAGATGCCGGTTGCTTGCAGAGGGAAAACAGTCCACTCCTTGTAGCATTTCTCATGGACGCTTGATACGGGTTGATAGTCTAACACTAAAAAAAATTCTAAAAAAGTAACATGAATCTATCACCTGTAAGATTAATGATACAGCATTGCCTTCTGTTTAATAAAATGTGTTCAGTTTAGAAAAAAGAATAACTAATTCCCTAAGATATGATGTGGTCAGTTAAGAGAAGTAGCTAGGAAATGCATGTTTTAGGCTATTTAGGCACTTAATGATCTGCTTTGTTTGTCTAATCAATGAATCCATGATTGACCTCATGATTTCTGGTAGAAAGCTACAAACCTGCATTAAGCTTGATTACTTAAATTTGGCCTAAAATAGAGACACCTACAGCTTAGCTGTATGGAATTATTGTGTCATGTCATTTAAACTAAGTTCTACACAGCTGCACAGTTCAAATGATTAGGAGTAATTGTAGAGCAGCACTTACAGTAGCCATGAAGGTGATCCTGGTGCTTCTAAGAGCTAAAAGGTGAAAAGCCCTTGTTTAGTAACTACTGAGTCTGGAGCTGCTAATGACTCTGGATTTGAATGTTACACAAACCGAGTGTATATAGAGCTTTTCAAAAAGCTCTTCATACCAAAGTTCTGACAATTACCCTCCCCATTGGGTTGCAGCTATGCCACTCAGTTGGGACTCAATAAGCGTAAATGGGTCTCACAGCTTCATTGGATTATAACAGTTTTGTAACAAACCTATGCTCCATTTAATCATATTATGCTTTAAAAGCCCGGATTTTATTAAACAACATGGATCCCAGATCCTAATACAAATTGTGGAAATTATGCAATCTTTATTGATATATTTATTATAAAGATCAGCCATATGAGCCATTAATGACAAGCAAATGAGCAACATTAGATGTTCCTTTTTTATAAGTCAATAATTTTAAGTCTGTTAGAAAACAAACTTTTATTGAGAATTAGCAAGAAAATTCAATATTTAAAAGTTAGATATTGGTCAACACCATGACGAATGCCCACTGGAACTGTCATGACATGACAACTGCTATCAATATGATCATCTAATAACTAACCAGAACTGTTAGAGATTATATAATCCTTCCTTTGTCAAGAGGTGGGGAGCTGGGAAGTGTAGAAGGGGTGTTGTGGTGGCAAGTCTCCAAAATAATTTTTACCAGCTTTCACATGTTGAAAACTTGAGGATATCATTAACATACGTCAGAATATCTCTCATACCCAACCTACCTAGATAAAATTGACATGTGTCTAGATGGAAAAAAATGGTGACAGCGATCGAAATTGTCGGCTTGTCGACGGGACTCATCAGCTGTTTGGCGGCCTGGAAATGAACTGGGGGGATTTTACTTTAGTAGAGTGTCAGAACAGGGAGACATGGGCTGCGAACTGTAACGTTAAGGGTTCAAACGTTCTTCATGTGTTCTTCTTGTCACATATCTCTGTGTGAATGTTGTAGGAGCAGGATGTCTTAATATGTTTGTGTGGCAATGTTTTTTCCATCCCTGAGGGAAAATTACATCATTCTCAAACGGCATCTGCTCGGTGTGAAGTATTACTAACTAAAGCTTTAGCTGATATTAGCACAAATTGAAATACTGAATCATAAACTGTTTAAAATGCCCAAAGATAATAGAAAACATTATTTTTAAAATTATTATGTTATGTGTTTTCCATCTCTGCTGTCCTACTGTCAGCTGGCAGCTGTTTTAATACTATTGCATATAGTTGTGTATAAAACTGTTGAATTGGCCTGCTGAAAATGACAGTTTGGTGGAGAAAATATGACCACTCTATTAGAAAAATGTGTATTAGTTATATGTTAGAGATTTGCTACAGACATTAGGTATGTGTGTAGAGATTTTGCCATTATGAAGATCATCCCTCAAAGGCCAATGACATATTTATGCACACAGAGTATAGCAAGGTGGTGAGGATTTTACAGATAACTGAGCATGAGGCCATCTTCTTGCTCAAAGGTATGCATCTGTTCACACAGGTTATATATTCCTCACCTGGCTATTACTGCAACTGGCTGTCAATTTCTGTCCCATCCGGAGCAATCTCTGTTCATCATTACACAGTATGCCTTACACTTGTTCCATCATTTCCAGGAATTTCTGAGGTCTTGTATAGCTGTTAGATTTTTTTTTAAAGCTTTCAAACAACTGACTGTTATACAATGTTAAACTTTGAGTCTCTTCTCTTGTTGCTCTGCAGTGTTGGACAAAGTTTTCAGCACACATTTCCTTTAGCTGTCTGGGGTCAGTTACGTGGCAGCATTTGGCTAATCAAGCTTCGGTTTTCTCTTAAGTCCAAGAAAAGTCTACCATTTGTTATTTGTACTGCCTGTTATTTAAAAAAAGAAAAACTCAAAATGAGTGATTTTTCACCAGGAAACTTGATAGTCACACTAGCACACTTAAAAACTAGTCATTTTTTTCTGTTACTACTGGATCTATGTGATAAGATAAGATAAACTTTATTGATCTCACAGTGGGGAAATCCACTTAACATCTTTGTAACAGTAACTTAATTGTCACAAAGCTTGCGTTTTTACACTAAGCATTAAATATTTTACTGCAGATCGACTCAGAGGAGATTTTGCCTTTTTGTTGTTTCTGCAATACTAAGTATATTCAAAAACAGGATGTCTTTAATATAGGGGTTGCAACCCCTAGTTGGATTTTAAAAGTACTGCAGGGGATATTGGTGAGATTTTTCCGCACCTCTTGTCTTGAGACAGAGAATTTGGGCTGAGAACAGATTCATCCCCAAATGGACCAATTTATTTGGGAATGTTCCTTGAATGTGGATTCTTAGGCAGATGTCTTTGGTTAAGAGCCTAAACATCTGACCAGAAGAATATTGTGTGGAAGGTGATCCTTTGGGGTTTGGCTACACAATGATTTTGTTTAGTTTGGTACGGTTGAGCACAGCAATAATATTATTCCAGGTGTGTTTACTTCTATGGAGGCGGTCTGGACATGGATTGAGGTAATTGACATGTCCTCTTCATCAGACTGGAAAAGTAGGGGATGATAGTGAAGGATTGACTTAAAGAGAGAATATCCAGTGTTTGAAGAACTATGACTGTTATGTACATATTCCACTCAGGGCAAATGTGAGCTCCAGGTCAAGGGGAATAAAGTGAAGGGGCAGTTTAGCCATGCTTTTAGCTCTTGTTTCATCAAACTTGTGTGTTTGTTAGGCTAAGAATTTTGTTGCAACTTTGGCTTTAAGGAGTGGAACTGAATTCCCTCCAAATTTGGGTTATAAAACTGAGAAGACAGGTAGGCACAAACAAGGTTGAGGGAACCAGCATGAGTGCCAGTTTCAGAAAATCTACCCTCAAGTATAAATTCATGGAGCTCTCTGGTAATGACACAAGAGGTAGGTAGGTTAAGGTGCCTGTATTGTTATCTTTGGAACCACTTGTATAGACTTACACTGAGACAAACTTTCGTTTATACAGCTTTCCGACAGTGAATGAGCAGCAGCTTAGCAGTGAAAAAGGAGCAGTGTCTATAGGAGACAACGTTAAAACGACAGAAGAAAAAAGACCATCCAGACTGATGTGGGAAGAGATAGTTGGCTTCCAGGAGATTTGAAAGTTTTCTATGGTCAGTCCAAACAATTTTGGTGTATTTGGTTTCCTCAAGCACAGAGAGAAAAAAGTGATGGATGAAGCTTATCAGCTTCAGAAATCTGAAACTGGACTGCTTCTACTCCAGAGTAAGAATCCTCTACCTTCCTAATAAACTCTCTATGCTGCCTGGTTTGGTTAAAACATGTAGCATGCATGAACCTGGTTCTAAGTTTTTGAAAAGCTCTCTCAGCTTCAGGGCTCACGTGAAAGTGCTGTAAGCTTGACATTTTTGATAAAAATTGATACAAGGCAGCACAAATTAGAAAACATCCCTTTCCATTTTTAGATGGAGTTGGTAAATTAAGTACTGAACAAATGTTTTCTCCAACTGCTTACACCTGCCTGCCCTTAGGGATGATGCCAAGGAAGTTGACTGATGGGATGTGCAACTTTGATTTTTCTATTTTGACAAATAACACATTTATGAGAAGGCCCTGAATGATAGAGGCAAAGTGTTCCTTGTGTTCCTGGATGGATTTATAGAACTTTAAGATATCATCAAGAGGAATGGACATCAATTAATTGAGGAAATACCCCAGAACACAATTTACTAGTAATGGCAGGTGCATTAGTCAGCCTACAGGGCATAACTAAGTACTGCAAGTATTTTGAGAGTGTTCAAAGAGTTCACACCCCTCTCTCTTATTCTGACAAGAGGGTAAGCACTGTGGTAGTCAAGTCTTAAAAAGGCAAGGAAACCATTAACTGTTCCAAAAGCAGCAGCCATGATGGTTCACCTTAAGCCCCGAACACAGACACTGGGGGAGGAGTTTTAGTTTTTTTCTAGGTTCATTATTTCAAGTTACCTTAATAAAACATAAACTTATATGGTTTTCACAGAAATGTCAGAGTCTTGGCTGATAAAATTGAGATCCACTGTTTTTGAGAATTTCTGTTTTTATTCTTTTCTCAAAGATAAGACCTCCATGAAAACATGCAAAGAGTTGGTCAGCAATTATACAACAGGTTTGATTGCTTAAATGCCAATGAAGATTTTATACTCTATAATCAAGGACCATGTATTTGTTTTACTTATTAGATGTTTTTATTTTGTTTTCTGTAAATTGCTAACTTTTTGAACATTTGTGTTATGGTGAAGAGATGTTTTTTTTAAATTCATGGATTGGATGTAAAGTGCATTATTGCAATGACTGCAGTGGAGGCTAACGTCTCTATGACCAGAATAACAGGTCCAGCAACCATGTGGACTAAATGCAGACATTGAAGACCAATAATAGAATAGAATAAATTACAAGTAAATAGAATAAAATAGATTACAAAACCTCTTTATTGTCCCACAGTGAGGAAATAATGTGTAACAGCAGCAAATCAACAGGCACTATGGTAAAAGGGTCACACATCCATCCATTTTCCGTCTTGCTTATCCAGAGGGGTGCTGGTGCCTATCTCCAGCTATCTACTGGTGAGAGGCCAGGTACACCCTGAACAGGTTGCCAGTCCATCGCTGGGCCAGGGTCACACATATAGAAATTAAAATAGTGTATAAAAAAAATAAAAGAATAAAGTTAAAAAAGCTTAAAAAATAAACAAATATACAGTAAGAGCAAAAAGACATTTTGAAGAATAGACCTCTATTATGATAGTCTTAATCAGTTCCTGCTCATACTTTTGAGCATCATCGTTTTCCTCATAATTTCTTTAACAAGCTAGTAAGAAGGAGAAAATATCAAACTCTATTTTGCCTTTATTCTTACTATATGGAAAAAAAGTACAATATTCCTTTTTTTTGCTTCTTTATTGTTAACATAATGCAAAAGTATAAAATTTACCCCTGCAAAAAACTGACTTTAATATTAGAAATGTGNTTATCAATAAATAAGCAAAATAAAGTTAATTCCAAATGCATAAATCCATCTTTGTAAAGCCTGCTAGGTCCGCTGAATGCAGGTTTAATGTTTTAAAGTTCATTTCCTACCAGTGGTGTCTCTGCAGGGGCTTGAAGATGAGGTCTTTGTCTGTAGAGATTCCTCAGAACACAGGTGTGTCGAGATACTTTATAGGCTCCTGAAGGCCTGAGTGAGAGAGATGGGTGCGCTTGATTTTCTGTGAGGCCCGTACCAGTTGGGTGGAGATGGTATTGCAATCACACAAATACACCATTTGCTGTTTTAACTTGACAACGCTGAACAGGTTGCCAGTCCATCGCTGGGCCAGGGTCACACATATAGAAATTAAAATAGTGTATAAAAAATATACAATATTCCTTTTTTTTGCTTCTTTATTGTTAACATAATGCAAAAGTATAAAATTTACCCCTGCAAAAAACTGACTTTAATATTAGAAATGTGATTTGTATGGAATGTAGAATCCCTGTGTAATAAAACCTATACACCTTTGAAACCTCTAATTTAATCTTTTTTAGTTTAGGTCACATTTTAGAAGCATCTCATGGTCATATATATCAATGTAAGAAAGAAAATTACTTTTCTTTCACTAATAGCATCAGTAGATACCGTAAAGTCCATAAAGGGTCTTCCTGTATGGATTTTACTGGCCTCAAACACTGACACAGCATGAATCATTCAGAGTAAAGGCAGGGTTTCAGAGACATAAGAGTAATCTTTGGATGCCAAATACCAACAGTATGCAGCACATGCTGAGACTGAGTCAGTCCTTGAAAAGGTGATGGGATCTCAGCATGAATAATGAAAATTTGATGCCTCACGTGTTCTCTATACCTGATACTCTCTTCAGATGTCTCCTTAGGCTTAGTTCTAGTCTGTGATTCATCTGAGCCATGCTAATGCCTGTGGAGAAAAACCCTGCATTGTTGTTCATACAGTGAGTGAATCAATGCACAGACTAAACCATCAGAAAAAGCATGTGTCATTACTTTATAAATTACACAGCAAAATGAAGGAATTTGTGTGCTCATAATTTGTGATTCGACATTAAATTGTAAAAAAAAAAAAGCAGTAGAAAAGTAAAAATCCATCTTTTTGTATGAGTAAAAATAAACAACACTGCAGTAGTTGTTAATCTGATGCTTTAGCCGATTCAGAAATTGATAACCTAAGATTAAAGGGAAAATTAGAATTTTACCCACTTGGGACAACATTTCAAGATGCCTCTGCTATACTAATCTTTGCTTTCTTTTTAAATTGTACCAGAGATATGATTAGTTAACAAAAAGTTTGATTAGAATGAATTCCCCCACACAAAACACAATTTCAGGTACAGGTAAAGGCTAAGCCGCCAATGATTTCCTATGTTTGTCAGTCCACTGGTGATAACATCATGATGGTTGTAGGTACGAATAAAATACATGATGATTTTATGTTGTCTGAGACTATTCTAGTCATTATTCAACATGCTACTGTATATAGAGCTCTGATCCGATGATATCTGGAGAGGTAAACAAATATGAAATAAACCAGTTAAGACAGGCTATTTCCTTTTCTGTCACTTTGTAACTTCCTTTAAAAACATTTTAAGGTTTTAGATCCACTGCAGATTTATTCAGACAGACACATTGGTAAACTTGTCTTGTGCCCTGTGGAATGTCAACCGTTCCTTGTTTACCCGGTTGCAATAAAAACACAATCAGCCACCAGTCAACAATGAATGACTCCAAACAAACTGGATTATTGCACTAATTAAACTGCAATAAGCACTTATTAAATGGCCACAGGCCTCGTTAGGCGGTTCATTAAGCCATTTTATCTTTTTACTCCTTCATTAATTCTTCTGTCTTCTCTCCTTTCTTCTTAGGGAGTGTGGGAGTAGTGAGGTCTGGGAGATCACGACCCTAATTCTCTCTAAGACAGACGGTTTAATTAACACTGGAGGAATCATCACCGACTAGACCTCTACTAAAAGAATGTACAGGGAAATTACACTGCACAGGTAAGATATTGCTCTGATGTTCATTTTTAGTAGCAATATCCACTAATTAACGCACAGGTTAAACCAACTATGTTTATATCTGGTCCCATGAAGTAATTAAGACCTAATAGTGAAACAGAAAAAAATTTAAACATCTCTAAAATGAAATATATATAGACATGTTTCACATAATGCCTGATGATAAATGGCAAAACCTTTTAATTAAGACGTTTATGGATATGATAACTAAAGAAAAAAAATGTATCAAAAAAATAGTGATAGTCATTTTTTTCTCTCAGAACTGTTCTTGAACAGTTTTGAAGTGGTAACAGCAACCTTGTGTGGGCTGATTACACATTGATACTGAAAATGGTGAATTTTTAATTTTATGAACCTTTTTCTCACAGTTAAATGGAAGAGAATGAAACATTTTTCAGGGATTGAGAGGCTTAACAGACGCATCAATTTAAGAAAAAACGGTGAGAACAGGGAGACACGGTCCGCAAACTGTAACGTTAGGGTTTCAAACTTTCCTTAAGTGAAGTTATCCCTTATCTCTGTGTGATTGTTGTACGAACAGGATCACTCAATATGTTTCTTTGAAAAAAAAAAGCCTTCCAAACTCATTGTAGTTGAACGGAGAACATAACTAGCAAAATAAAATATATAATATAATATAATATAATAAAACATTTTATAAAAAGAAATAATAACTGTTAAGATATCTTGACACCAAGTCGCTAAAGTCAATATTTTTAACACCTGCATTACTTAGCGTCTGCTGTGTATGGGGGATTTCCTACTTTGGTTAGAATATTCAGATGGGAACTTAAATGAGCTGCCTTTGAGTGTTACCTTCTAGTAAACAACAGCTGACAGAGAGTTTGCAGTTAGACACTATACAATGCTGTGACCTGGGAATCTTACAAGACAGCTGTCCTTGCATCCCTCTGAGACTGTGTGTCATCAATAACAGCAAACAGTGTGCTTCCTTAAGCCTGACAGCAGATAGCTGACAGTTTACAGACTAAAATGTAAAATGTTATTTTTACACACGAACAAAAATCCAAAGAACATATGTTTTATAGATTTCTAAGGCACTACCGGTAGTTGCCTTTGTTTTGTTATTTTTTTAATGTAGACAGGCATGTGGAATAGGAATAAGGCCCATATATGGGTCACCAATTTAATATTGATAAAAAGATACAATTTGGGATTGTAAATGAAAAAAGAAATGAAACTAAATAATGTACACATTAACTCTGGTAGCCAAGGGATACATATATTTGATGCTAGCTGACTAGAGTGAGGTTCAAAATAGTGATTCCTTGAATTGTCAGAGTGGAAGAATGATATGTTTTCTCAATCAGTTCCATTCTTCCACATATTTGGAGATTGAACAGGTTATGAAAAGTGAATTTATTGGGTTTTGTGTATATAATAGTTAACGTCAACATTGAAGCGTAACCTTTGCTAGTTTAAATCCTTTTGATGAATTTTCTGTTACTGTGTGTATTATTAAAAATTATAAGACAAAAATCAGAGACAAGAAAAATGTTTTCATATTAATTGGTAAAGCTGTAAAATGAATAATTAAGAATAATTTCAACAAAAATAAAACCAATTCCAGTTGTGAGTTGTTTTTCCTTTAAATAGCTTGACTATTGAATATTGTTCGCACATCCACAAAATGTTGGGTTTAGTAATCAATCAATTCTACATACTGTTACTTGCAGTTACATTTAGAATAGCTAAAGTTATTATAATATTTTTTTTGATGTGATGGCTATGTTGTTTCCTGTTTGTATAAAAAGCAGAATTGGTGTAGGTGTGTAATTGTGTAAACAATCATAATTTCTTATCATTGACTAAGTCACAAAAAGGCATTACGGTATATGGATGGACAAGCAAAATCTGTACAGAAATATTTAAAACCAGGCACATGAAGTTTAAAACATATATGAGTTTGTGAACCTAATTAAAAATATTATCTCATCGCTTTAGGTTGCGGTATCATCACGCTACTTTTGAACACAAATTATCCAAGTATATCTAGTTTAAATTGACACATGCAACACTTGAATTTAGCAGTTACAATTGCTTACGTTCCTTGGTTTATGTCACCAAAGGCACCAAATGCCCAATGAAATCATGACTATATTCCTTCTTGTGTTTTTAATATAGAGTAATCGGAATGGTGCTATGCATGTGATATATATTTTTCTTTTATGGTGGCAGTTTGGATGTTGCTTGGGTGACATATGTTCAAAACAGGAACAAGCACAGGCCCAATGTCCAAGTTATGTCACTTGTGTATGTGTTTGTATGTATATAGGAGGCAAGTGCATTCTTACACAAGTCGGACAAGCTGTATATCACTTAGCATTGTTTTACTTTGGTTTAGGTTTGCATACTTAAAGGAACAATTTATGCTTCTCAAGACTTAGACATTTCTAAGTCTTCCCGTCTGTAATTTTTTTGAAGCTCTACAAGTGTTACAATATGTCTCTCTCCACCTTGCTGCAAGACTTCTCATGCTAAAGCAGAATAGATACCTAAGCAGACACATACATACAGAATACACCTACTCAACATCATGAATACATTCATACACACCACAAGCTGTTGATGCTGTCTGAGGATTAAGATAAACATGCACCCACACACAGTCAGACAATCCAGGAAGTGCTGGTTTGGATGTTATGCAAAATCATAACTCCAGCACAGAGAAACCCATGAGAAACTCACACACACCCATAGATGTCAAGTGATTAGTTACACAATTAGAACTATGAGTTCCATTGAAAAGCAGAAGTTGCCTCTTTTCATACGTTTCAAGGGAGAGAAATGGAACTTGTGAAAACTGCTACTATAGCTATGCTTATGTTTAGATGTTTAACTACTTCTTGTCTTCAATTGGAAAAAAAAAACGCCCCAGTTCGGCTTATTAAATAGAATATAAACTAATCAAAAAATGAGCACCATCAAAAGTGTTATTTTTAGATGTATTTTAAGTAGTGCACATTCAGCTAAATCTAAAACTGAAGATGTGCTGGAAACCTTTGGACTAATGCTGAACCCATGTCTGTGAAATAAACTAACCATTAGTTGAGTTTCTGAAATGACTGTAATTGTGGCCATAGTCTACTCCATGAACACAATCAAAGAAAAGCAATTACAAGACCTTGGTCATTGGCCCCAAGGGGGGTTGAACCTTAGACTTGGAGACATGCACACACATATTATGTTGGCATTCACCCACACATTTCCTGTGTGTTTTAAGACAACCGCTCTTCCTTCTCCTCAGTTTTTGAGAGGAAGTGCAGGCCTAATGACTTTTCCTATGCGTCACAAACACTGCACGTGGGAGGCAAACAGCCGTACTGCACATGTGTGCATGTGGAACTCTTGTTATTTAAGCTGAATTTTGTAAAATTACTACCAGTTCACTATTTATTTTTCTATGTGCATAAGCCAGTCACTAAAATCAGTAAGTGAAATGTAATACACTTCAATTGGCTAGAAATCTTCTGCAAAGGTTTGCGATCTGATTTGTTTCCAGGTCTCTGGAGCATTTATGAATCTGTGTTTCTGGAAAGCATGAAATCTGTTGAAGCTTTGCAAAGAAAGTTCTGCATGTGTTGATGTGTTTGCAGGAAATTTGCACAGAGTTGTGAGCACTACAGGTATGTGTGAATTGCATGTCTTTGTGAGAGTTTCTCACTTGGTTCTTGTAAACAGTGCTGTCTCACAGGTTTTTATTCATTAGTTGCTCAAAAGCTCAGCCTGATTTTTAATCAATTTTTTCTCAAAAGATTTCAGGTGAACCAAGTAGAAATTATTGGCACTGTATATTATCCTAATGCTCTGAGGGCATATTTTCATATAGAAACTTCCATTGTGCTTTTGATAAATGGAAATGAGAGCTTTGCATAAAAGTACTGATGTTAAAGAAAATTATATATAGTTTCAGTTTGTCCATATATATCATATATATATATTGTTTTGATATATGCTTTACTATAGTTCTTTCATATAATTAATAAAGTGTGTTTTCACACCTGCAGCTTAAGGTCGATTTAAATTTAGATCGACCTAAATTTGATCTCCCCTGTGGGCCAGTATGAAAGCACAATCAGACTCTGATGTGCAACAAACTAGTGTTGACTGGAGAGAAGGTCTCAGCTCACCTTCAAACTCCAGCTAAACTCTGGTGCACCCAACTGATGCCTGAAAACAACCGTACTTTGGTGCTGAAACAAAAAAAACACACCAAAATAAAAAAGTTTTCACATCAGAAATGTATCGTTTTACATTATCATATAGATAACATCCCCTGGGATGTTACGTCTGAAAACTACACATCACCATTACAGGATGGGTAAGCAACTGGGTAGTAAAGAGTAGTTCTGACTGAACATAGATAGGAATACTGTTAAATTTATGCTGATGCCGAAACCATCTTCCTATAATTTTCCAACAGAGAAAGGACTAAAATATCAACTTGGGTTAGAGCTCTATGAAGGATAGGCGAAAATGGAAAAACCTTGTGTCAAAAGTCAAAAAGGACCTATGTAATTTGTAGCCAGTAACATTATTAAATCTATTATTCATTCCTAAAGTATCATGAATCAACCATGGTTTCAGTGAAGGAAGCAGAGTTGAGTTGAGCTTTTTTAACCATAACTCATGTAGACAAAGGATGAAGTTGGGAATGTCCCTAAGAGGTTTGTAGATGGCTTTTAAAAAGGTGATGTTAATTTAGCCCTAGAAGGACTGTTTTATGGTCTCAACTCCAGTGCAGACACCAGTCAGCTGCTGACTTTTCTCCCCTGCTCTGCCGCTCTTCTGCCCGGCATGCTTTTCTGATCAACTACTGTCCTCCTTCCATCTCCAACAGTTAGCTTAGAGGCTAACTTTGGTAAGCCGTAGCCTCTCTGGTTCCCTGGCAGGCTTCTCCAAACTACTGCTGTCCCCCTCCTGGCCATCTGTAGCCTCTCCCTCACCTTCAGCACACCCTGGTGGCCTTATCCAATCTTCCGCCTTGCTTTTTCCCCAGCGGATTAGAGCAAAATTTTCAACATATTTGTCCTTATCTTTTGGTAGAGGATTTTCTTGGAATTCATAAATCATTATAAACCACGTGTAAGAGTCTGTCCGAACGTCTACATCTG
Source organism: Cyprinodon variegatus (assembly GCF_000732505.1). Classification (NCBI taxonomy): domain Eukaryota; kingdom Metazoa; phylum Chordata; class Actinopteri; order Cyprinodontiformes; family Cyprinodontidae; genus Cyprinodon; species Cyprinodon variegatus. Next base: position 817,929 of record NW_015150750.1, read on the forward strand.
TGATTGCTGTGGATGATCGTCACAAGGCTTGGACTTGGATGTGTGACGTCACTAAAGTGCTATGTATTGCAACTAATGCACGTGGCTGTTGTGTCTGTTACTTAGCAGCAATTAAACTGATGACGCAACATGCAGTGTCGGCAACAGTAGAAGGTACAATGTAAAAGATACCAAAAGGAAACTGATAAACAAGTGAACTGATCAACAGTTCAATATCAGAGACAAATCTTCACAGTAACATGTCGTGGAAAGCACCATCTGCTGTTCAAAAGCACTGCCAAGCAACATACCTTGAATTTACTAGCCCTCTTTAAATCTCTGTGTCCTCGTATGCTCAGAAAACCTGGCGGGGATTTGCTGGAGTTGGGGAAATGGTCCTGCAGCCATGTTCCCATAAAACACATACCATTGCATTAAATATATTCTAGCTGGGCACTTCCAGAGGCTTTGAGTTTTTCTTACCTGTTTTCTAAATATTTCACATTCTCCCTGATTGATGGAGGAGACAGCTTGAATTCCCTTATTCTTTCCCTTTTCCTTGCTCCTGCTCTGCATTGTTGATGCCTCCATTTCAGTAGCTTTTTTTAGCTTTTATTTGTCCCAGTATGGGCAATTTTGTGCAGTAGTAGTACACCTTTCACACACATGTTCACATTTCACCTCAGCCGGTCTTATGGAAGTAGTTGAAGTATTAGTTTAGCTCCCTGGTGTAAAGAATTAATTACAAAAAAAAGAAATACTGGCAAAATCTTTCCAGTTGCACAGCATAAAACAAAACAGACAAAAACCTTTGGAAAACAGAAAATATGATCGCCAATTTTAGGAACTAAAGTTCTCTTAGCGGGAAGCAGGCTTTGGCAGAGCAATTTTGTTGTAAGTAATTTGGTTTAATGTTGATGAGTATATGTCTCTGGTTCTCTCGGGTAGCTTTTTTAAAACTATAATTTCTTTAAGGAGTTAGATATGAGTGAATTTACAGTCAGATATACAGTAGGATTACAGGCTGGGTAGAAGGAGCAGAGAGGCTTTAGTACAGTGGCTCTAAAACCCTGATTTCTGGGGCAGGAAACTGATATTTTCCCAGACTTGTTTGGGGTTTGTTTCATTCTTTTTTTCAAGTCTGATCCACAAATTTAGCAGCTTCCTCTAAAGGGCTAATTATACAACAGAGCCATTGTGTAACAACTTGTTTCCCCTTCCCTGATTTAGCAAAAGAAAATGCATTTGCATGCAATCTGCTGCTCTTGGTGTAGTTGGTCTTTGCTGCCATCTGATTGAAATGTCACACTGCCTTCTCATAATGTAAGCCTGAGTTCACAAATACAGAGAAAAATATTATTCGTATTTCTTGTTTAAAAGTTTTGCTGTTTTTCTTTATGCTAAAAAAATAAATAAATTATTGTAGCGGTGCTTTGAGTTTGTCGTTAAACCAAGTGTACAGAATTTCACCATTAATACATAACATATTTTAGGCTAAATGTATTTTTTTAAAGCAATAATCTTAGTTGTACAATATTCACACAGAATTACTCTAAAATACCAGGTTAATAGTTTAAAAGAGCAATGTATTACAATGGCAAATCTAAAACGTAATCTAAAACATATAGATGTGGGTAAAACATAAAAAAATTCCTTTTACAAATATGTACCTGCCTATCTTTTCAATGATGTAGGAAGATATAGATTGTTAAACACTGAGACACCATGTTTTGCTGGACACGTGGCCATGTGGTATGGAACTGATACCTGAAATAGACGTGAAAGCAACAACTTAAACAAATATTAATCACCCGCCCTTCACTATCAGACACTGTCAGATGAAAATTCACTTAGTTTAGCAGATCCTAATAAACTACTGTAATGCCATCATACACACATATATTAGGCCATGTTTGGAACTTAAAATGTCTATCATCAGGTTTGGGGAAAAAAAATTATGAAAGGAAACCATGGAAAAATAATGCATTTTTTATTGATGCAGTGAATGGATGTAAAGTTTGCTTCCTTCATAGATACACAATATTAAAACCTAGGCATATCAAAAGCAACATACTACTTTTAACATACATTGATTTTTAACTTAATGTAAATTTTCTTTTTAGATACAGAGACTTGTGAGGATAAGAGTTATTATGACCATATATATAACATTTTAAATTGCTGACTGAAGTAAATAAAAGTTAGCCCATTTTATAGAGAAACAAAAATTAGATTTTCCCTTTTATTTTAAGCATCCCAAATATAACCGACATTATGAACGATGGAATTTTAGTGGCTTCACTGATCATATATAAAAAATGATCAGTGTTTAATGGGTA
>NW_015150750.1:820937-830385 GCF_000732505.1 Cyprinodon variegatus
TATATATATATATATATATTGGTCATTGGTCAGACCATTGGCATGGTTTGAAAGACAACGGGTTGTTCTAATCAACAATCTTCCGATGTCTCATTCATCAGGGCCAGACTAAATTACACATTTAATCTCACATTTAGTCTGGTTTATCAGGCTATGGGACTCCAGTAATTATCTACGAAATAAGACAAGTATTGGATGATTGGTCAAGCCTTTTATGATTGGACGGCCTATCAAAATTATTCTATTGGCTCTTAATTGAATCTTCCAGAAGATCACAAAATATGTACCACTAAATGACATGGGGCTTGTCACTAAAATGTTTTTGTTTTACCATCTTCCTTCGCGTAACAGTTTTCATGAACAAAAGAGATTTCCACGCAAAGAGGTCCTCAATTGTACATCGATTTAGGAAAAATATGAATCAGCAAGCCTTTTGTTTGTTCCTTATTATTAATCCATTTTATAGTATCTCTCTTTCTGATAAAAGTTTCCTCCATAGTAGCCGGGAACCTTAAGAGGTTGCATTATGATAAAATCCACCCAGGATTGAAATAAGACCTTACACCTCTCAGTCCCGTCATAAAAAATCACTTGTGTGCTCTCTTAAGTTTCCTCCAGACTCTCTTGAAAGGGCAGACACTAAAACATCCCAGCTGTCTGCTCTCTGTTCTCAGAAAACCTAGCCAGCTGTCTACCCTCCATGTTTGACCTTATTTTGATGAACACCATTATATGTTTATTTATGTGCCTATATATATGTTTGTGTGCGTACTTTCAACTGTGTGTGTGCATATATATATGTATATATGTCAGTGGGCTTTTATGGCAACCTTTGGCCTTTTGATGCCGACAGACTGAATCTATTGGCCATGCTTCTCTCTTGCTCTCGTCTCCAATTTTCCCCCACTGTTTCCTGACCGATAGCCTGTCAGCAGGCCAAGCTCTCACGCTTTATTTGTGCATACCGTCGGGTTGATGTCTGCGTGCCAATGAGGAAGGCGGGGAAGGTAAGCGTGTTTGAGTGTGTTTTTTGGAAAAGGAGGTCATAAAAGACAACACTGCCAAGACTGTTTAAAAATAGTAACAAATATAGCTCCTTATATATCTATATATGTGTGTGACTGTGTTGCGGGTTAGACTATCTGCTAATTATTTAGTCAGGCTTTGACCTTCAACCCTCTGTTCTGACCTCCTGTATCCTGTTCAGCTAGAGAGATAGACATGCATTCATCCATATCCACATCCACATGGGCCCCGTACACCCACACATACACACCCTCAGGGGGTCTGAGGATGTAAGCACTGGATGTATATTCATAGCCTTGGTGAGTTTCTTTAACTATAGGAGTTCAGAAGAGGACAAACATGCACAGACTTTCAAGGAATGTTTTTAAAAATGATCAAATACCACGTTTCAGCAAGAACAGTTGTTCAATGTGAAAGGCAAACATTCAGATTTATTACAGCCTATATTCCAATACATATACTCCCCATGTACCTGACCTACTTCTGTTTTTTGACTGCAGTTAAGCAGATAGAAGAAAGAAAAGATGTTAAAAGAAGAAAGAAAGCAAGATACTTACATGAGTGCATTGGTTTTTATTACTACTAAAAAATGCTTTCCTATTTTTCTGTTTTTTAATTCTTATGTTTGCTCTTAGTATGTTTAGTTTGTGTTTCAGGCTGAAATATACAGCATAAACACACTGTGTCTTAAAAATGCTGTAGATTTACATTTTATGTTCTTTCTTTGTGTCACATTACAACCTGAAGCATCAGTGCATGTTTTATGGAAGGAAAATAAAAGGTAAATGATACATGGATTCAAAATCACTTTTAAAAAATGTGAAACATTTGCCTGACAATTGTATTCAAGCCCTCAATACCAAGTGGAAGCACCTTTGGATATTTCTCTTTAGCCTTTTCTAACCTGAACATTTTTCCCATTATGCTTTGCAAAGCAGCTCCAGATCAATCAGATGGGATGCAATGCATCTTAATAGCTTTTAGATCTGTACGTTGATTCGGTTGTTAACTTCTCTAATACATGAATGTGCTTTATTCTAATCCATTCCTTTGTAGCTTTGGCTTTAAGTTTAAGGGCATTTTCCTCCTGGAATTTGAACTTATGCAGCAAGTTTCCAGTCTTTAGAGGTTTGCTTTCTTGTTTGCCCCCCTTTCAGCTCCTTCCTGTTCAGACAGGTTGTTCATCTCTTAAGCAGAAACACATTGGCATAATGTTGCTGTCGGAGGGTGTTTAGTTTTTTCTCCACATCGTGCTTTACATGTAGGTTAACAATTTCAGTTTTCTTCTGAGAGAATAAAATTGTTCTACAGTTTGCTGTGTTTCCTACATTTCTTTTGCCATTTTTTAATTGACTTTCTTCTGCATTGTCCAGATGTTGGTAATACACAGTTATGGCTGTCCAGTTGATTCTACCACTTGAGTGACAAAAGTCCAGCTTGTTCAGAGCTAACCTGTAACTCAGGTTAGCTCTGAACAAGCTGAAACTGCAGAAACTGCGTTTCTGATCAATTTTGTCCTTGCCAAGGCAAACTGTCAGTGCAGGAAGACATTTTGGTAGTTGTGTAGCTTTTCATACTCATAGATTTCTAAAGCTAAAGATTTTTCTCCTAACCTGGCTTTGGACATCTCAGCAATATTTTCTATGACTTATTGGGAATGTTTTCTGGTTTAAATGATGCTGTGTATTAGCCAATGCCTCACAACTTCTATGACCTTTACACAACAGTTGAATTTATGTTTGAATTAAATAGCATTGCAGATAACTGTTTTCTAATCAAGTTACTTCTTGTATATGGACTATACGGTTGCTAAAAATGCATACTGAAATTTTTATAGATTTTTTCAAAACAAAGAATTTGAAGTATGGATTATTTGTTGGTATTTACAGTAATGTATACGGAATTTTTAAATTTTCAATTTCAAGTTGTTGAAATATGCTCTTTTGTTAAATATAATTGAGTTTAGTTTTTGCAATTCAAAATCTCATTATTCATTCTCTTAGATATGAATAATTTTATGTCTGATCAGTTAAAAAAATGTTGTATAAAGTTATTAGTTTTCTCGGGTTTTACTCTACTGTTCTCATCCCCATGTTAGCTATTTCAAATACAGTCCTTCAACAAAATGGATAAAAACTATAAATAAAGAAAATACTTTTTTCACACGCAATAGACTTCGTTTCACCTGTCTTCCCTAGATGTAGAGCAATAAAACTCACACAGCAAAACCCCAATGCAGCTGTACAGAAAACAAAATAAAAACAACACAAACAGCAGTGAAGTGAACTTAATGAAATCGCTTGAAAGCACAGACTGAGTTATGGACTAAGTTGAGTTTAGCTGGAGGGTGAAAACTTTGCTTTTAACTGCTTGGGCAGGGTGACTAGGTGCTTGTGTGTAATATTTGCTTTGGCAGTGCTGATGTTGGTGCAAGAGTATGATGGGTTTGCATGGATGTTAACAGATGTCTGTGTATATAAGCCAAACCTTAATTTGAGGGCAAACCTAAAATTCCTCTGCTTTAGAAACTTTTTCTTTGTAACATAGACAGATTTTATACTAATTCATTTAGTTTCTCATTTTATTTTCCTGACTAAGATGTTTTCTTAATCATAATTTGGAAAATCTAAGGGTTCAAACATGAAGGAACACTGTCTGTGAGTATAAGAAAAAAATGGTAATAAATAGTTTGTTATTTTCAAATAGAAGAACAATGAAACCTTGTTTTTACTGAAAAAAATCCAAGAGCATAAATTAGCCAATTGCAATCAAAACAGCCTCTAAAGTCAACTAATTTCTGAGCAGGGTCTACTAGTGCTTGATTTATTCTCATTCTATAAATATATATCATGAGGACTTCAAGGACTGCTGGAAAAAAATGAGCAAACCAACAAGATCAAGATCATGAATACCAAGGAAGATACCCTTTACATATATATCAGAGATAAAGTTATGAAAAAATTAATTATAAGGTTAAAGTTTTGAAAAAAATCTCAAATTTTAAAATCCCAGAGGTCGTTGTTGAGTCCAATATCTCATTATATGGAACCTGTATATTAGTTTGTGAAATGTGAAAGCACAGCTATAGGTTTGTAATATACAAACTGTCCTTTATGGAATGGTGATAAGCAGAAGGCCTTCGAGAGAATGCTCCAAATAATCTAGTTTACATATTCCTAGAAGCCACGAAAGGGATGGCAGCATCACTGTAATCCGAGGAGGTGGAATAGAGTACTGTCCAGAAAAAAAGGAAGAATGCACATAATCCAAATGAATGCTGGAGCTCAAAAGCAGAAAATTTTTTTGAGTACATGAATTATTGAGTCAAATACTTAAAACAACTACATCCAACAGTTTGTGTGATTTAGAGATACAAATTAAGCAGTGGCAATAATTTGACTCCCAAAAGGATTTTGAAAGAAGAAAAAGGACATGCTCTGAATGCTCCTACTGAAAACAACAACTTTGCTAAACAACAACTGCTTTTTACAAAAGCTTTTTTTTTCCTTTCTTGACTGTTTGACTACTTTATTGTTACTGACTAATGGATTTTACAAGGGGTGTCATTCCTTTGATGTTTCACTTTATTGTTTTATTTCATTTGCCTTTTTGTGTGTGTTCTCAGAAGCTCTTAAAAATGTCTCTCTTTCCCTTATGGTGTTTTAGAAATAATCAGAATTTGAAGTGCAACTGTATAAGTTGTTATAGTTTTTATCAAAACATTTCTTAATGGCATAAATAATTACCTCATAAAACAATACTTGGGAACTCTGTCTGATGCAGTCATCTTCATAGCTGAACATTAGATCAGCAAATATTGTTTACTGAACAAATCTCGTCTTTATTAAATGTGGCAAGAAGTTCTCTAAGCAACACATTATCACATAGATGCTATTCAGAGGCTCTTCTTCAGCTGAGAAGGAAGTTTGCCAGAGTTGATGGGAAGATGGATGCTGGTAAGTAAAAATTCTTCCTGGCAGAAATGGGTTGAAGCTTTGCTGGAAAACCAGACCTGCAAACAGGATGGCCCACCAAATGTCTGTAACTAAACCCAAGTGAGTGTTGGTTGCTTTCTATTAAACCAAAATGAGCTTGATCTATTCCAGATACAATAGGCTAGAATGCCAGTTTGTTGATTGACAAAGCTGGTAAAGACATATCCCAAAATTATTTGTTAGTGTTATTGTTTTGAAGATGTATGTACATTTATAGATTATTTAATTTGTAAAACAAACAAAAAAAGTTCATCATTGAGCCTTTCCATGGCATGTCTTGCAGTGTTCTTATAAATTAAGCTGCCAGTTTGATTTGCACTCCTAGATAAATTTGGTTTATAATCTCGTCTATGCGGCATGCTAAATTTCTTCCTTTTTCTGTTTTTTTGAGTTTTAAATTTCATGCGTGAAAGTAGCAATTTTATTTCCTCCTATCAGTATACCTTTATAGAATACCTTTGCCTTGTTTGAACATACCAGATTCTGGCTGCAGCTGCGTTTGTGTTCAGTGTCACATAACACCTAACCTGACCCGACGGCTTTTCACCTTTAGAAAGATTGAACTCTGACCTCTGGAGAAATGACCCTAGATCTTAACAGGTCCTCATTATGCAAAGGGGATTGCTGGTGACAGGAGACAGATGGAAAGTCCCATGCACAAAAAGGCAGACACGCACATGTGTCAGTTTGCAGGCGTATAGCCAAAGTAATGGAGTAGATAGGCTGTTTACTACAGACTTGAGGAGTGACAAGAAGTTACACGAGGCCACTTCCACACACACACATACAAGTAAGAGCTCAGCTCTCAGCTTACACAGGAAACTGCTGAGACACACGGGTCAAGTCTGCTTCCATTTTTATAGTTCTTGCAGACATGCAGCAGACACGGGCAGAGTCACACACTAAAGCATTTCATTACATGATCATTTCTCTGCTTTTTTGTATATCTGAAGAAAACGATGCTTTGTTTGGTTCTTTCTTTACATTCCTGCTCCAAATTGTTTCGGGAAATGTGTACAAATCAGCTTAAACTGCTTAAGAACATCCATCAGCACTGTATATGCATGCACCTTAACTACAGAAGCTAAGTTCTCTGAAGGTTAAACTGGACACAGGCTAATTTATTTTGCCCTCTGAGGACTACTTTCTCCTCAAATAATGAGCCTGGCAGTTTACCCCATGCTAAACCTCCCAAGTATACCACAGATGGCCTTTCAATTAGGAGGGAAAAAAAAAAGGCAGAAAGCAATGCATAGTATCATTGATCTTGCAAGAGGAACCACATCACATCTCTTCCTAAGCGACATGCATTGACGAAAACACACACCAACATACATAGACATGGAAGAGCACAATATACAGATAAATATCCAAGCATATGGCCTGTGCACAGATGTACTGTATGAGTATCTAGAGGGCCAGATTTCTTTGCTTCCTGCTTAGCAAGCAATCTTTTTTAAAATCACTACCCCGTCTCGACAGGAACAATCTATAAATTCAGACTTCTGGGACCCAGCACAGTGAATGTATTTGAGAGAGTCATCTGATTTAAGGTTCTGTTGAGCTGCTGACTTGTTTACAACATACAGTGGGTTTAAAATTTTAGATAAATGCTGAATGGAGGTAAAGAAGATTGACTTACAGGTTTGCTCTGAGGCTATGCAAGCATCCTCCAGAGATCTAACCCCCCGTGTAAGATAATTCCATTGCACTTGCTATTTTAAGTTCCATGAAATATTGGGAAAGCCCCATTGTAAGAAAATTTGGAGAAGATGGAGAGGGGGATAACCGACTTTTTTCCCCCCTTTGAAATCACACAGTGAGCCTTTCTGCCTAACTTTCCCAAGTGCACCCGAAATTAGCAAAAGGAAATTAAACCTTTCTTTATCCTGAAAGCTGTTTTTAAAAGGTCTTTACAATTTCTAACAAGCTTTTGCTAACCTTAAACTATTTAAATTTAATCCCAGGCTTTGATGCATAGCTGCACAGCAGCACAGATGTTAGGAATGTTGTCTTGCAAAAAAAAGATCCTAAGTTTAAATACTATTTCTTCATTTAAAAATGCAATCTTTCTTTCCAAAATGTCAATTTTTTTTATTAATTGGTCATTCTAAATTATCTTTAATATTGTTTGTCCTTTTGTTCCTCTGTTTTGCCCTGTGATGAAGTACCGACCTTTCCTGGGTGTACCCAGCCTCCTGCTTAATGACTGCTTGAGGAAGGCACAATGCACACACACATCTGGTCACGGCTGGTTTATGGCAAAATGATGGCCCTAATAGGCCTCGCTGGAGCATTCAGAAGTTTTAGAATATGTCTATAATGAATACCATAAATGTATTAACAACTATGAGGTTGTCTTGAGAGAGCTCTTTACTTTAACCTATCATGGCTTAGTTAATAAGGACAGATGTAAGCTATTTTCCTGTCTTTCATTGGCTTTTTTCAGATTTTTTTCTTCAAAATATATTCGGAAAAGGAAGTGCCTATTTAGATAGATCTACCGTGCACTATAACATTTATTCTAAAAGATGAAAAAATGGGGCTAAAAAAATCTTAAACCTTTGTTTCACTATAGAAGCTGAATATTTCTTTTTAGTGGCTTTTTTATGTTTGTGTTTTTTCTGGTTATTTGTGTGTTCGTTTTAATGGGCTTACGGTGACATGATGAGATAGTGAAGTTGTGAAAAACAGTACATTTGCAAGTCCCACTGTTTAGGAATATATAATTTTCCATTGATATGCTAAAAAGACATTTGGGATTGTTGGATTTAAAGGCAGATATCCACCAGGGAGTTGTGGGCAAACAGAGGGTAGCTGCATAATCAGCTCTACCATCAGCCAACTGATACTCTGCATAATAGAGGAGAGATTTTTGGGTCAATAGTGTATTTTTGTGTGTAGGCGTGAGTGTGTGGTGGATGTGTGTGGTTGGGCAGTAGCAGCCTCAGTCTGCATTTGCCCTTTTATCTGCATGGTTGTGTACAAGTTTACTTGTATCCTTTCTGAATTTGTATGCATGTGTGGCATCTATGTCTAGATGTTTATCTGTCAATGTGTGTGACCGTGCATGTGCACGTCAGGACCACTGACCTCTTTCCCTACAGGGAGGAAAGTTCCTATCTCATTAGAGAAGAGAGACAGTGATAGACAGACAGGCAGGAAGGCAGCAAAGGACTAAAAAACAGAGGATGAGGAGAAAGAAAGACAGGGAGCAGCTGAGTGCGGGTAGACAGAATGTATTAAAGGGTCAAAGATCACTCATCCATTATCACAAAGTGCAGGAAGGGGCCATGGCAGAGAAGGTCACAAAGTTTTCTAAGTCACAATCAGATCCACAAATCCTTCTGCTTCATTTTTCTTCCTGGGTATCCCTTATTGCATTCCTCAGACCCCCACCTTAACCAACACCACCTCAGATAAATGTCTATCCTTAATTACTATTGGGATGCAGCTGTAACACTACTGAAAAATATATATATAATTCTGATCTTTCAATCTCTAATTTGAACATGTGGAGATATAGCACACCTATGACCTATGAACCTCATGTGTTTAGTGGGTTGACTGATAAAGCTGGAAAAAAAAAACTAAATCCTAATGATTCACTAACTAATACAAACATTGTCATATTAACAGTTTGCTGGGGACCAGGCACATTTTGTCAAAAATATTTTCCTGTTTTTCTTTTTATTTCTCACACTCTGCTCGAACTAAGAGCATAACCAATCAGATCCCTTTCTGCTCAGAAGCCAAGCTGCTTTCATGGTAGCTGAGAAAATCAGCTGTGTTGTTCATAATAATAAGGCAAATTATGTCGGTCTGCCCTTTTGAACTATAATAACAGCAGCTTCTTTATTATCATGGTTGCTGTAATTAGCAGTGCTAATTTGGTGCCCTTAAAGATAAGTCTGACCTCTTCTTTCTAACCCTTTACCACATCTCACACACATATATCACAACCTGTGTCTCCTGCACTTTGTAGTTTGCTTATATTTGTTGTCCTAATAAAAAGGCAGACTGTCCGGTGTTTGGTGCACTGTGATCGGAAGAGGTCTTGCTTTAATAGAATAAAATATGATTTGAGACCAATTATTTTAAGTCTATTCAATCGTCACAAACTGGTTCAAGTGCTTGGGTTAAGGCAAACCTTTGACTTCTGAAAATCAAAAAAGGATACATAACTTATACAACACAGACTTATGTTTAAAAGAAGTTAGCTTCATTTTCTGGATAGTCATACTATTCCTAACCCACACAACATTTATTCATTAATTAATTCATTCTTTCATTCATTCAAGATCACATGCACATATGCACACACCTACATGCATACATGCATACATACATACATACATACATACATACATACATACATACATACATACATACATACATACATACATACATACATACATACATACATA
>NW_015150750.1:830395-870843 GCF_000732505.1 Cyprinodon variegatus
CGCCTCTGCCAATATATGGAACGCATTACTTTACCAGAAGTCTGAATAATTCTTAAACTGGCTGGGGAACAGAAGAGTATTTGTTTTGAATCAATTCCTCTCTTTGGTACTAGCAAGCATGTTGTTTATGTTTCCCCTGGCACAAACTCAGCACCAGACTAAGCCCTCAAAAAAAATCGATGCTCACCAAGCACAAGTTTTGCTGGTGAACCCGAGTAAAGAGCTTCTGGTCAGAAGTTATATGTGGGTTAATGGGAGCAGCCACCATTCAAAACCTTCGAATCTTCATTGTCATGTACAACTTTGGAGGGATTTTTTTTTCTATTAAGGAAAGAAAAAAAACTAAAACAAAAAAAAAAAACACAATTTAATTATTAGTATTAATAATAATGGCTTGGATCCTTATCTTCAGTGATACACACAGGCACTATTCTGAGGTCCCCCCTGGTGAAGAGAGATCAACCCAAAAAAGTTAAGCTTTCGCTTTATAAGTCTGTTTACATGTTTATCTTTGGTATGGATCAGGTTCAAAAGAATGAGTTACTATACTCAGTCACTGTAAGGAACCTCCCCCCTTATAACTGGACCTATTCTAAAAAAATAGTGTGGAGCTCAAAGTAAAGCTATCAGAAATCTGAATCAGGAAACATACCAACAAGTTGAAAACTCAGAATTCAATTCAATTCAGTTTATTTATATAGCGCCAATTCACAACACATGCCATCTCAAGGCACTTTACAGTTCACCAGATCATACTGTCAAATTGATTCAAAGTTCTCTATCTAAGAAAAACCAGTTGATTGCATTGACTCATTGACTCGAATGCAGTCTCTCACACTAAGCATGCTTGTAGCGACTGTGGAGGGGGAAAAACTCCCTTTTAACAGGAAGAAACCTCCAGTTAAACCAGGCTCAGTGTGAGCGGTCATCTGCCGAGGCGACTGGGGTTGAAGGAGTCAGAAGCAGAGATACTAAAAGCAGCTGTAGAAGGCGGCCCCATCCAGGAAACACACAGCCAGGCAGACGAGCTCCGAGCCAGCTCCCATGTCAGAGGATGAAGCACAAATAGCCAGTCACGGTCAGAGAAACAGGACTACACTGGAAAACAGGCCAATCTCCAGCATCTATAAACAACGGTGTTAGTCGATGACTAACAGTAGGATGCCAAAGTTAGCAGTAATGTTTAGGCATCTTATTTGTGCTGGACCAAAGGAAACCATTTCTCTGTGAGCATCTGCACTTCAAAACAGTAAAAATCTTTTAATTGTCAAACCTGAACTAAATTTTTCTACCTTTTCTCATAACTGTTCAAATCTGGCCATGTTCTTGTGATTTCAATATAAAAAAGCATTATCTAAGATAAATTAATAATTACACTTCTAGAAAGAACCTCATGGTAGGTATAATCAGAGATAATAAGTCAAAAACCAAGCCCTACTGACTGCACGCACTTAAGTCATTGAAGGACGTGAAATTCGACTCGGAGCAAAGATGAAGGGATTTGGGGGAGTTAAGTAGAAGACACTGAGTAATGATGAATCCTGTGATCATCTGCTCAAAAAAAAAAAAAAAAAGAAAACCTAAAACAGCAATGAAGAACAAAGCGACCACAACAGAAGCTCAAAACCTCCAAGAAGCCCACCACCTCATCATCACAGAGTAGTGTGGTTTATCTTAGAGGAGGCTCCTATACTTATTACATGCATAGTAATAAGAGTTCAGGATAGAGCATCTAGGCTCAGACATGCCTGAAAGATCACGTTTTCAACCTATCTACAAAGCTGAGCTGACAATTTTCCCAAAAAGAAATTTTTTATTAGGTCTTTAGAAGCTCATTATTTTCCCACAAAGGCCTTTAAGCTCCTCATACACTCATTTTTTTCTTGACTGAAATTACATTATGAAGTTAAGGACATTTTTATATGCTTCTTTAAACCCTCATATGATTATAATCATTTTTCTTAGATCACTGCAAATGTTATTCATGAAAATGTATTGCCTCTAACAAAAGCCAGATTAGAATGAGAGTAAATGGATAGTTTTACAGAGAAGAAAATACAGAATAAAAAAAACAGCCTGGGAGAAGCAGAGCAAGAGACATACAACAAGGAGAGAGATACAGTACAGAGAGAGTTAGATGGAAAGAAGAGAAAAAAACAGAGGAAGAGAATTATAGAAACCACAACAGAAGCTCAAAGTCCTTAAAAGCCCCCTTCTCCTCATGTTGGTGGGGTGTGGTGTTGGGGATTTGGCTGAACTTCCTACAGACCAGCCCCTTTCTAAACATCTCCTATATACATCTAGTCAGGCACAGAGTTACAGCTAACCACATCACAACTGTGTGCATGAGAGTGCGTATGTTTGTGTGGGTGTGTAAGCTCTCCAGTCAGCTGCTCCCAGACTTACAGAGAGCATTTGCTGCCTGAGCGTGTCAGAACTGTCTCTTGATCTCCTAATCCCTACTTCTTCTCTCCTCCCTCTCCCTTCCTCCCTATATACTTCCTTTTTCCCCCTTAATTCCAACAATCCCATTTAGACTACAGCCCTAGTTATTTCAGAAGCATTCATTTTTAAGTTCATCTCTTTGCTCTCTTCCAGAATTTTGTGTTTGTGTTCTCTTTGAGTCTCATAGTGGGCTTATTGAGGTACTCTTTTGGGTAAGATGGGTTTGACTTGCACAAGATAAGGGTCATTCTTTTCTCAAATTTAGGATGGTGATCTGCTCATGAATGTTCAATGATCATTTACACAACAGTCACTTATCGCTACAATGACAGAATTGTTTTCTGGAGTTTACGTACCTCTAGCTTTCAGCCATCTGCCAATCTAATTTCTCTGGCATTTTAAATTTAAACAAGATGCATCGATCAGTGATGTCACTGATATATTATTTTTTCAGAATTTTAAAATAAGATATTAGAACTGGTTTCCTGTGAGGATTGTTATCTATTGTAGACAATAGTAAGATACGTTTCATAAAAACTGGAATGGAATAGAATAGAAACCCCTTATATGTCCTACAGTGGGAAAATTGATGTGTACTAGCCCCAAAAGTGAAAGGGAAGCACGCAGATACACACAAATGTAAAGATCTGAACAAAAAATAAGAACAAAGTTAGGCAAATTTAAAACATAAACCAAAAATCATTCAAAATAGCATAATCAGATTAAAGATATTGTGCAACTGAGAAGGAGGATTTTTAAAATGTACAAAAAACACATCTTTATTTTTGCATAATGCATCCCAGGTGCATGTATTACAACTGCTGGAGAAATCAAAGAATGTCATCCTTGAGGCTAACATTTTAAATACGAAATTGTTCCCAGTGTTTTTCCTGGTGAACAAATTACTTATTATTTTATTATTCCAGGCTTTTCTTGCTGGGTCAGTGTCCAGTGCAGCAGGTAGTTGATGACATTATTGACTATGATGCCAGGCAAACTGAGACAGATCCAATGAAGACCTCGTGATGATTCAGGAAAAAAAACCTCTTGAAGATCATCATCACATGCAAGGTCGAAGCTACTGCTCTGTAGGTGCTTAGATCCTCAGAATGTGTGGTCTTTGCCACCCAAGTCACACAGAAAGTCTTCCACAGCTGTGGTACTTTCGTGAGATTCCAGCTCATGACGGACATGTATCCCATAATCCCACAGACTGGATCTGCTTAGCACCTTAGGAACCTCGAGCTAGCATCCAGACCTGCAGTTTTGAAGTGTTACAGGGTAGGGGAGATAGGCTGGGTGATGCAGTCCTCTAAAGCAGATGGGGTGGGTGATGGTTGAGAGTGAAGAGTTATGAAATTCTGAGAATTAAATCAGAACGTCAACAGAGATAATGAGATGTAGCAAAGAAGACTGGACTGGTAGAGGGTCTGATCACATCTGGTAAAGGATTGGTTCAGATCATTTACTCACCATGTCCTACAATCTATTTTAAATCCTAAGTAAAGAAGATATAAAACACAGACAATGTATCTGTGTAATATTCTAAATACCTGTCTGAGAACAGAGGATAAAACCTAGGTCTTCTACCAGGCTCGGACTGGTAATCTGTGATTCCGGCCGGTCCTAATTTCAGCGTGCGAAGGCCGGCCCTCCTTTAATCATACCGGCCCCAAAATTCCCTCTACGGCCACCTTCCTATGAATATAAGTTACCAATGAGTTCATGATGTAATACAATCTTACCTATTTAATAGACGCATGCAGTATATATAGCCCTTCCTTGTCATGCACATCCTTGTGACGGTTGGCATATGGTGTAAATTTCTATTTCTTCAAACTGTAAAATCCTTACAACAAAGTAAATTATGATAAAACTAAAACGCTTTCTTTAAACCAAAATACAATGTTGCTCTTATATTTCATGAATTTATGTTTGAATATTTTGCAAAAATATGTTGCAGTGCATGATGGGGTTTTGCATCTATTTACATTATTCCATTTCATTGCCCACATG
Source organism: Cyprinodon variegatus (assembly GCF_000732505.1). Taxonomy (NCBI): domain Eukaryota; kingdom Metazoa; phylum Chordata; class Actinopteri; order Cyprinodontiformes; family Cyprinodontidae; genus Cyprinodon; species Cyprinodon variegatus. Next base: position 834,857 of record NW_015150750.1, read on the forward strand.
CCAACTAGACTTGCAGTGAATGCTTACACACCGCTGGAATTCATGTATTCATTCTTGAAGAACTCCCTGTCTGACTTCTATAATGTCTGCCATTATAGAAGTCTTGGTGATGGTTGTGGTGTGATGCTTGAAGATAGATCGGTTAGTCCACAATGTATATCTGTATTGTGTTTCACATTGAGAAGCACGTGATTGACTGTCTTCTACTAAATCCTTTATGTTTAAATTGATACTTAGGGCTAACCTCATGTGCATTGCCCTAATTTAAATATATGAATAAAGTTTAGATGGTGACCTTATTTTCGGAGGATCTTTGAAACCCCACTGGCATTGCTTTTCTTGCCACTTGACCTCCATGTTCTCCCTGTAAATGTTTTGTCTATCCCTGATTTGGCCGCTCAGTTTCTTTGATTTCCTCTCTTTGCTGTCCTAAATGTTCTCTTCTTCTCATTAAAGACATCTTTTATTTAAGGGATAATCCAGGGTACATCAGTGCAGAAATACTGTGCCTTCATAAGCATTACAGTGGTGTCCATAAAGAAGGTACTGTAATGCTATCTGTTATACTAGTAATGTCATCTTCATGAGGAACTTCACGAGGAGCTTACAGCTTTACCCATATAGAGCATCTGAAACTGTGTCTCATTGGTTTTTCCGTTTGCTTAGATCATCTCTTTAGTGTGTCTCTTACAGTTCGTTCTCTATGTACAAGGAATTTATACACAGGCTGTAGATGAACCAGGTTGTGATCTAAGACCCCCTGGAGAGGAAGGGGGCTGTATTATATGCATTCCTTTACTGTTTGCATACAGTCAATCCTGGGTTCTATTAGACTTAGACGTAGACTCAACTTTATTTATCCCTGGGGATTACTCCTTCAGGGAAATTCTGGTTCCAGTAGCTTACATAGAGTATAAAGGGCAGAGTTAAAGCAAGATGCCATTAAAGATAAAAATACAACAGACAATATAAAAAGGGTGTATATAGTACAACAATTTTTATACTGTCTGTTGTATTTTTATCTTTAATGACTTTTATGCTGCAACTGCAAGAGAACACCTGCTGTAAAAATATTCTACTGTTCCTAACAAAATGTATATGCAATATGAAGTTGAGAGTTCAAACTCAGCATTGTTAGTATTTTATTAGTATTGTGTGGATACATTTTTGCTTTGTATCCCCTAGAATATATAGATCCTACCCTTAACCCTGAGCTTTACAAAATATAGAAATCTACTTTCATTTTTGTAAGATACTTCATTCTTCTTCCCATTTTTTTCCCCCCATTATCTTCTTTTAGCCTTCCCCTCTCCTGCGCTCCCTTTGCTTTCTTACAGCCAGATTAAATAACAAACATCTTGTAGTTCTTAAAAAACGTTGTTTTAAATTTCTTGCTAATGTCCGCTTCCTCCTACTTTGTTTTTTTGTTTTTCTACTTTGTTAGTGGAAAAAAACTCAATTGTGGAGGCTTCTCCTTGAAGTAAGACCTTCAACATCAAAGACATGGTATTATGTCTAACAAGAAAACTGATAATTAAGACACTAAATTATTTTATTTTTAACTGGCCAAACACCTGTAAGAGCTGATCAGGTTGAATGTTTTCCCATTTTAAACACTGGTTATATGCCTGTGCATCTTTATCCTTTCCATCAAACCTGTTTGTTTCCCTCAACATCCCTTTTTTTTTTTTTATTATGTCTTTCAAATCTTTAAACCTTAACATACCAACCAGCAGTTGTAAGTTTCATTTGGCTTACACCCACAAAGCTAGAAAAGCTATATGATGCTCCATCCAAAAGTTATCTTATCATTCTCCAAACTTGGTAATCTTTCAGTGCTCTGAGATAAAGTTATGATGTTAAGTGAACAAAATGTGGAAACACTTAGCACATAGACTGTAATTAAATGGCTCTAAAAATCCCCAACACATGCTTTGAGAATTTGAACTGAATTTGGAAAGCTAGACCATTTAGCAATGAAAAACATTAAAACAAATGAGTGGAATTAAATATTCTTTCCCTGTTGGTAATCAGTGCTGCGGTGTAAGCAGACACAAAGAAGATTGATGTCAGATGTTTTTTGTTTTTTTTTTTACTGACACGCAGCAGGAAGAGTCAAGCCCACTCAGCATTGCATCAGATCAGCAAAGCAGTAAGAACAAGGTTTAAACAAGACTTGTCCCTGAACTGCAAAGATATGTACAACATTGTTCTTTCCAGTTCACAGAGCAATTATCTTAAACAAGGAAAAAGCCCTCAGGTGTGAGTATGTTATATAATAAAGAAACAATGGAAAAACCAGCTCCACCTGCTCATTGCTGCAGAACACTCTTTTTTGACAGCTAACCTGTACCACAGGATTGTTTCTGAGACAGTGTATCTGTCTGTCTGCTATAGTTTACCGGTATGTTTCTTTTATGTTCTTTTCTGTTCCTCTATGCTCTTTTGAACCATCAGTCAAACTCAATTATTTTCCAGATGCTTGTTGGGGAACATAAACTGCTAAAGATTTTTAGATCTCTGTAAGCATAGTTTAAATAGATGTTGAAATCTGAAAAAGAAAAGAAAAAAGCCTATCAATATTTTTCGGTTTTTAAAGTTGATTTGGCATACCAAGGAGGACGGGTCAATACAGTCTATCTACCAAATCTATCTATATATCTACCAAACTAATATCAGGTATCATACCAAGATCTAAATGAGGGCTTCCTTTACTGATTAGTATCAGCAGAATTCCCCTAACCAAACTGAGGTCCTGATCCTTGTTGCTGCTATCTTTAATGTTATACAAGCCACACCCCAAGGAAACCATGCAGCTGTGATCTATGGATATATATTGTTTTCTATAATTGCATGCTGTTTTTTAATGCATATGGCAACCAACTTTTCTATCATCGGTTTTTGGGAAGTTTGTTAAGTAATCTAATAAATCCTGTTTTTTTAATTGTTACTAATTACCCTAAATTGAACTGACTGCGACATAGGGACTCTACACTGTTGCCAACTTAGCCAACGTTGCCAAGTTGCCAACTTAATGTTGTTGCTAGATTATTTTTTTTTTCTTCAAAAAAGCACCTTGTGATAAATCTGGCATTTTTTTCCCGCATTGTCGGAGACTTTGGAAAGAATGTGAAAGCACCAATTACTCTGAGTTTACCGTCTTTAGCCAGCAATGAGTGAGCAAAACCCTCACGCCTCCAAAGCACTAACAAGCAGACGTCACTTAGCAGCAAGCTTTGATGAAGAAGAGAGGACCCATTAAAATTAGTCATACATGCGCAAGACTTCCACCAATCCCCCTGGTGAAAGATGTATATACATTAACTTAATTTTTTTTTTTGTCCTTAAACGGTTGCACTTCAATTATATACATTGGGATTGTAGTTTGGGTTCAGGTAAAATATTATTTAATACTTGAAATTAGAGTTGATATTTAAACATATTTAGAGTGTTTTAATCATGTTTTGTCTTGCTGGTGTTCATATTCCTGTCTCCTACGGCTAGGATAAAGGGATTACTAGATATGCATATTAGGTTATGACATAATCCAGCAACTTTTAGGACAGTCAATGATAGTTTTTCACTTAAAGATTATAGCAATATTGATAGGATAAATCATAAGATATTTCTATATGTTTTAGTTATCAGGCTCCTCTCCTCTGGAACCAACTACCATGTTTTAGTCGATGAGGCAGACACCCTGTCTACTTTTAAGGGTAGGCTTAAAACTTTCCTTTTTGATAAAGTTTTCTTATAGTAGCTTCACCTTGTTTGCTCCTGTTGGCTGTGACTCCATCCTGGAGAGAAATATCAGCTGTGCTGCTGCCATCAACACCTTTGTTTTTAGATGTTGGAGATTGGCCTGTTTTTCAGTGTAGTCCTGTTTCTCTGACTATGATCCTGTGGCTGGATGTGCTCTCTTCATCTTCTCACATGGGATTTGGCTCAGAGCTTGTCTGCCTGGCTGCGTGTTTCCTTGACTGGGCCGCCTTTTGCAGTTGCTTTTTGTATCTCTCCTTCTGTCTCCTTGAACCCCAGTCGGCCTCGGCAGATGGCCGCTCACACTGAGCCTGGTTCTGCTGGAGGTTTCTTCCTGTTAAAAAGGAGTTTTTCCTCTCCACTGTCGATACAAGCATGCTTAGTGTGAGTGATTGCGTTCGAGTCAATGAGTCGATGCAATCAACTGGTTTTCCTTAGATAGAAAACTTTGAATAAGTTTGACTGTATGATCTGGTGAATTGTAAAGTGCCTTGAGATGACATGTGTTGTGAATTGGTGCTATATAAATAAATGGAATTGAAACTGAATGGATTAGCCCCAAGTCTGTGTTATTAAATTGGAAATCCAAATGCTTGGAACTAATCTCTGTATTGGATTTTTACTTTCTGGACATGGATGTTACGCCTCTACAGGCTGGACAAATCAATAATTTGAATGAGATTAAATGTTTTAATTTAAAACTTAACATCATAAAACCCTATAGGAAACGTAAGACCCAAGGTTTCCTTAATAAAATAGTGACTTAAAGCCGAACCGATAAATGTCTTTTCTTCTGATGTACTGTAACCATATAGGGTGACACAGCTTGTGGTTCAAGCCTCTTTTATGCAATGTCATTAATATAATTGTAAAACTCAAACTAGACCCTGAACCCTTACACAAATAGGGAAATCCGGGTGGGCAAATTCTGCCTTTTACATCAGAGTAATAAAGCTAGGAAGAGTTTTTTTCTGATTTCTAGGTACCTTTCTTGTAGCAATTATGACAGTAAGCACAGTTTTCATATTTTCAACATTGGATACATCTTAGATAAGACTCCAAGCTAACCATTGTCTGCTCACCATGCTAAGTAACTAATATTAGCATTTAAATTGTTTCACTATAAAGCTATTACCTTGACAAAATGCTGTATTAAATTATAATTGCAGTAAATTATTTCACCATATGCCTTAATCCATCATCCATTCCAACAGATGCTATACTTTCCAATGGTGCTTAGCAACATTATGTATAAGTAAGGTCCTGAATACCATTAAGGGAGGTTTCTTTAACCACACATAAACTTTAAAATAGTTCATGTATATCCATGCTGGTTCAAATGTCTATTTCAGGACAATTCATGGTCCTAACCTCAAAACTGTGTATGAGTCAGAATCTTTTAGCCATTTATAAACCTGCTCCTGGGACAGTTTCACATAAATGTCTGCTTTAAGTCTCAGAACACTACCTATGATTTTGTCAACAAGGTCTTTATCAACTTAGACCTTTATAGAATGTCACTCATCTCAAGATGCACTGCACATTTAAACCCATCTAATAGAATACTTTCATATTTTCAGTGTTGTATAATGCTATATGTTTGAGTAAAATACGATTTCTAAGTATTTGATAATTGTGTATGAGTCAGTCTTTCTGGTGTGCTAACTGGATTTTTTCCTTTTCATTCTGCCTCAGGTCTTGGACGTTTAGTGGACCAGAAAGCTGACATATGATGCCCATGAATGATGGATGATATCTTCTTGGTGCCAGTTGAATGAATTTTAAAGCAATGATACGGTAATTCAGTCCTCCCCACCCAGAATCATAGCAATTGTATGAAGAGCAGAGCAGAAAGTCTGTCTACCGCATTTCGCTCATAGATGGTCAGGCATCTATATACTGTTTTTATTATTATTATTATTATTTTTTCTTTTTTTTTCTTTAAACAGACCAAGGCTGGTTTTAACTTTGTCCTTTCAGCTCGCACTTTCAAATAAGGATAATTTCAGAAAGTGAAAAAATGCAGTGAGGAAACAATTTTAAAATAAATAAATATCTTCTTTATAAAAAGATGATGGTTTCTATAGAATAAACTAAACTGATAATGTATGTTTATTAACCATTATTTATACTGTAGGTGTTTTAAAAAATTCTAACTTTGAATACTTTATTTGATCTTTTTCTGGGATATAAATATATAATGAAATATAAATATCACCAACTCACAGGCCACCGTAGGTGGACGAAAAGCTAAAGCCGGCTAAAACCCACCTTAGCTTTGATTAAAATAGTATTGAAGTTTAAGGTTACTAAAGTGGAGGAGCTGTGATTCTGCTGCTGGTTTTTCTTTCTTGTCAGCATTGGTAGGGTGAATTAAATAAATTCTTACTAGGACGGAAAAATACACAAACTAAATTTGTTACACTCATCCATAAAATACAAAATTGAGTTCAACATTAGTTTCTTTCTTTCTTTCTTTCTTTTTTTTTTTTTTTTTACAAGACTAAAAATATGTGTTTCATGTAGTGTAACAAACAAACATTTATGGCCAAAATACCCCCCCAAATCCACTAAATAAACACCAAATTGTCCTTTTTTGATGAATATATGTATTGTGTTATCACGACTAAGTTGTACACACCCAATACGATGTGTGTGTTGTCTGTTTTTTGGGGGTAATGCAGATACCTTAGCTGGAGATTTGAGTTTGACTGTTGAAAGCTATGCAATTATTGTGCTGGTGTATGTCTGTGTCCCTACTGTAGTATGTAGGTCACCAGTATATTCCTGATGAAGTGTGGTCCTCTGGAGAACCCTACAGAGCCTAAATTAGATACTATTATCTCTCGGTGTGGGTGTGGGTGAGAGAAAGGAAAAGAGAGAAAGTGAGCGAGATAGACAGAGTTATCAGACAAGAGTCCCACAGGCATATGCTTTCGTTTTTGTGCATATATGTGTTTTTACATATCAGAGCAGTCTTGTAATTATGCTTGTCCATTTAGGTTTGTAGGTGTGCAATCGCATGCTATTTCAAACTTCATGCATGTGTGCATATGCTTTAAACTTAAACCCTAATCATCAAGCTAACTCCGTTCTTGTTGTAATGAACTTGTAAATTTAAATGCCAGTCCCTTATTTTTGGTGCTTGGAAAATGTGGCCTTATTGCGACATTATCTTGCAAACTGGCAACAGTAAATATTTTGACCTTAAGAAAAAAAAACAACAAAAAAACTGCAGACTCTTGCTTAGTGTGATTTTTTGAAAGGGTTTCTGAACTCCAAGCGACATAAACATTCATAGCAGTCAAAACAATTGATATAGGCTGTGTTATTTTTACCATTTGCTTGAACTTAAACATTCAAGGGGATATCTGTCATCGCTTGTTGAACACTGGATTCAAACTGTTTCACAAGGTTAAACCCCACAATACTCAAGGCAGCTTGGATGCTTTAAAATCAGTTTTCGAAATTAACATATCTCTTATTTAGCTTATATATAATTAACATCATTCTTCTAATTAGATTCCAGTAGGCGCTTTTTACTCATCAATCAGTAATGTTTGTTTTTGGCAAATCTAAAAGCTTTCTTTCCCTTTTTATTGCTGGACGACATTTGTTAGTGGAAATGCCAGAAGCAGCTATACAGTATATTTGAACCACCCTCCTTTATCAAAATATGTTATCTGCTATAGCAACTGATCCGGGACAGTGTGTTGAGACTCTGTGCAGCCTATAATCCTCTTTATTTCAAAATGTCTACATCTCTAGTCAGTCTACTGTCTGTTAAGTCACAGGGACAATACCACATATGGCCAATCTGTCAAAGCAATTTGGAATTTTTACCAGGGCTAAGCCCTAAAAGTTATACCCAACCTGAGAGGAATGAAAAGGAGTAAGAATGTCTGCCTTTGAAAGGCTTCATGCTTTGACCAAATCATATGCTGTCACTCCTATGCCTTAGAAGGCCTGCACTTTTCATCAAAGCCAATGATGGCTACCTTTCACAGCGCTGTCAAATACACCCTGTGAGCATCCCTCCCTCCTTTCCTTACATCCCCTCCCAAATCTCTTTCTTCTTCCCTCCAATGTCTACTACCCCTCTTCAGTGCTCCCCACAATCTACCATGCTCCTTGTCTTTAATCCCTCTATCCGGCTCTCCTTCCCCTCCACAATCAAGCCCTCAAATCCCTCCAGTTTCTTTCTATCTCTTTCCCTCTGTGTCTGTGTGACTTTTTTTCTGTCAAGGCAGATGAAACAAGAGAAATTCAAATTCATCACAGTAATCACCTGCCATACTAATCAACCACTATCATTCCTCCCTTGTGGTTGCAGGGCAGTGTTGTTGGCCTTTTTTTGGAAGGTTTATTTGCATATTTGTTTCCCCTTTGTTTCTTTTGATGAATTATTTACCATAGAGTGGAATGACAGTGGAGATCACTGATGATTGCTGTCATGGGTGATGCTCTTTGTAATTGTACTCCTTTTTCCTGATTTTCAATCAACATTTTTCGTTCAGACTGCAGATGACAAACAGTGGAAAAGAAGTCACCCATATATTTTTGCTTTTCTAGTGGAATCTTCCACTGTCTACAGGGAATATAGCTTCCGTTAATTTTGTAATGATTGCAGAGTTGGCAAATACCTAAAAAAAAGAAAGTGAGAAAGAAGAGATTAGTACAAAAATAACACAAAATATGCTCACACACCTCCTACACATAGGACTAGTTGGATAAAAACAAACACATTCTGTTCTGCGTTACCAAACTACTAAAGAGGCCTGATTTTAAGACAATTTACAAACAACAATAGTTCACTGAGGACATTAATGTTAGTTAAATTGAGCTAAATTGAGCCAGAAGAACCTTAAGAATCAGACCACACGTCAGTGCAAAAAAATATATATATATCTTTTGCAGTAATCATAGCAAGTTGTATCCTCATAAATGTCTTGATTGTAAGCTTCAATAGCTGTGTTCACAGTGTGTTACAACTCCAGTGCACACAAAGACACACACCCACACACATACCACCATCCTGTCCCCGTATTGCCCTATCCAAGAATAACAATACATAATTCATGTCTGAAAGTCTCGTCTGCAGACAAAAGTTGCCGTTTGCATTTATTATTTATTGAAAACAGCTCGCATGATGAATCCTTTTACAAACCGACTAAGCGCTGCACCTATTTCTTCCCCCTCGTGCTGTTTGTGTTTTGGTATGGATTTTTCTTTTTTAGTGCGTGGGCTCATTAGCTAAAATTGGGATGGAAGATTAAGAGAGAAATGGCAAGGGGAAAGGAGATATATTAAGGTGCAAGAGAGAGGCATTGTTTGAAGAGGGGAAATTGGGCCAAAGGATAAATAGATTAGTTTTTAAAAGGTATGAATAAATGAGGGATTTCAGTTAAAGAAGCTAATTAATTAAACAATGAAACCCTGTTGGGACATAGTTTCATTTAACATTTTAGGACTTCACTGGAAACATTTTCTGAACTGCAAGTTTAAATTAACTTCTTTGCATGCTTTTTATACTACTGGACAGGTTTCTCTAGTGTTATGGAGAGTCCTGTCTTGTGAACAGTTTTCTCTGCTATTCACTTGCTTAAAACAGGAATCATATTACCATCCTTTAAATCCACCAATTAATGAACCACTTAACATTCATGTGGAGTATGTTTTGCATTGACCACATTTGTGCACTAGTTACTGAAAAATCAGACCTAGAATACCTAAAGGTTTAACAATTCATTGAATAGTGTTTAAGGGGAAATATTACAGACGGATTAATGCTGGCAGTCAGACTGAGGAGGGAAAGGACCTTATGTATTTGTAATGGCTTCCCTGTGAAGAAATAAGGAATAGAATCGATTTGGGAGATTAGGAGATTTTTGTTCAGCAATGTACCTGACACTCCGTGCATGACCATCCATATGTTTTCCTGCCAGACTATGTGGTAAATCTATCCTGTTTTGATAGAATTATATTTTATAGAAATGGTGATTAGTTGATTAATTAGATGATTAGATACTGTAAGCTGTTTAAAATGTGGAGAAAGATATTGATGCTACACGTGCAATTCCTACACAGCTTACATACAAGTTTGTAAGAACATTTGTAAAAAACTTTGTAACGTTTCTAAGAATGCAGTTGTGAAAATGGAAAATGACTTTTGCGACATCATTCATTACTCCAATTGAACTTGTTTTTTCTGGGGATGCAAGAGGTTCCATGCTTTAGAATAGAATCGAGTATAATTCAACTTTATTGTGACAAGTACAAAGCAACAAAATGTAGTTTGCATCTATCCAGAAGTGCTATACAAGATATAAAAATGTATTTATATGTGTACAGAAAGTATGTATGTATTGACTATAAGTTTCTTACGGACTCACTAATATAAACAAAAAGCAGCAGAATATTATTAAAATGGCAAAACCTAATTTTTATTGTTAAAATATTGTATTTGAATACATTTGCTTGGACCAGAACCTTGCTTACATTATTCACAAACTTGACTAATTGTTTAATCGCAGTCAAGTTATGTTCTTTTACCAACAGTATTAACATTTCTAGCACATACACTCTCCTCTGCTGTTTAACAATAAAAACAGCAGAATGATAGAGTTTTTTAGATAGTGTTTAGCTTTGAAAGTGTATTAAGCAGTGATAAGTCAATCTCTGCTATTTACAAGTATAGTCTCAGTATAACAATTGTTATTAAGTTTGCTTTAAAAATAAATGAAAGAATTGGGCATCTGATTGTTTAAAAAGGTACATTTGTCTTTCCATCAAATATGGGCATTGGAGTATTTCTTTAGATGCCACAGGAACAAAAACACGTATTTCTTTACCAACATAGTAATGTGGAGATATATAATCGAGAATAAATAAAGAAAAAGTGAGACACATGTACCAAAGTATGTTGTTGCAAACTTAAAACCACTTGAACTGGTTACCAATAAGGAGGCTTATTTTAACAATTAACCGGTTCCTCTGTTACAGACCCCTGTCATTGTGGCCCACATTGGCAGAAGACCACCTCACAGGGATTTTCCTCTTCACCAGGTAACCACAAAGGGGGAAAGAATCATATTATCCACGTGTACAGTGCCGTGACCTGCCCACACACGTAAACCCTCTCCTCCTGCCGAGGTGCTGACCGCCACCACGGCAGGAAACCCACAAACGTGCACTCACGCATACCATATTGTCTTTATGGGGTGTTATACACCACTGACCACCAACACAGGGGCTCAGTGTTCCCTAATCCACACCGTGTCTGAAAAGACGGCTCCATGCAGTGGAGGGATTACATTGTTGGATTAATGGGAGTTTTAATTTGAGTCATTGTTGGAACTCTTGGCTGTAAGAATATGTGCGGAAATAATACTAATACTTTTTGAATAAAATTAAATGTGAAATGACTTCAGCTTACATGTCTAATTTATTTTGTAACTGAAAACGAATAAAGAAAGTAAAGTAACTCTGTTAGATAAGGAAACTTTATATTACAATGAGACACATACTGTAATATTATCTGAAATTATCAGCCTAAACTTTGATATGGAGATAAAATGTGATACAATTAAAACTCTAACTCTATAAAGTATGAAAAGAAAAAAGCATAATGGCCTTTCTCCTCTTTAAAGTAGTTTAGTCATTTTACGATATTTTTTTCCTCAATTGAAGCAGAGTAAAAACCACTTAAAAATACAACTGACGAACTGGATCATTAGTATCAGATGGTGTATTGTTGTATATGTATTATTCTTGCTTATCTCTCTCCCCATTGTTATAAGCACAAATCTAGTAATAACAAACTTCTTTAATGGAAATGTATGGCTTCTAAAACAGATAAAGGATCAAATAAGCACTGATGCTACAAAGAGTTGCTAACAAGTGATCATTGTTGATTTCCTAGGAGTTTTGAGGTAATTTTACTTAAGTAAGAGTAGCACTGCTTCACCATGTCTTTACTCAATTAAAAGTAAAACATAATCATTCAAGAAACAACTAAAAAGCATTTGGCTAAAAAGCTACTAATGTACCTTGCAATTGACCTGTCTAAATTATCTTAACATAAGATTTGATATACAAAAAATGTTAAATAACAAGACATATGATGTGATGTGAACATTCTAGTGTTTCAACGAATGAGACAAAAAAACTAAATATATAACTTTGGGTAAATACAAACATTTCAGCTGGAAGAAACACTAAAAATATTTTTAATACACTTTTGTTAATACAGTTTGAGTATGTGTCCTCAGACTAACATTTTTACAGCTGCATTTCTGTAGTACAGTTACAGTAAATACAAAAACAGGCTGATAATGTGCTAAAAAAACACAAGCAAAACCTCTTCAAGGCTAAATGCAAATATAGAATAGGCCACTCTGATGAGCATTGTTGGGAGGAACATGCAGGTGTATGTACATCTCAGACAGAACTACAGCAGGATTTACATCCGTTGTAATGTTGTTCTTAGCACCCATTGATCAATGTGATAAATACAATGCAGACTTAGTTCAAAAGAGGAAACTTTTTTCATTTCCATACAGAAAGCCCATATTCTTATTTTCAGCTTCCACAGTATACATGTCCGATTAAATAATACTACTTATACTTCAGCGATAGTACCAAGGTTTTACTATATTGTATCTCTTATACTATATCTATTGGTTGTGCTGTTCTTTTCACATCTCTTTGCAGATGATGAATCAGACTAAAGATGTTTTATTGTTATCTCCCTCTCATTACTTACATTGCAGTGTCCATATAATCTGTAATACTCCATCCATGAATCATAATGAATCTATTTATATGCATAAATCAAGCAGAACACTATGGCGATAGCCGTACTGCTCCACCTGTGAAAGCATATCGGTTGGGCTCTTTTTTTAGCATAAAGACAAATTTTCTTATTGCCACATTGCCAGACAGGACACTGCAAAATAAATAAATAAAAAAAGAGGTAACTTTTTAATTTCCTTATAGGGTGTTGCTGTATTAGGTCTCCCATTTTTTTGTATCCAGACGAAATTTCTTCTGTTTTCTTCCCAACTCACTGGATTTAATCCACCTATAAAATGTAACTTCTTATGAACTAAAATTTGCACTGAAGACATTGCTTCTAGCCCTCTTTCTTTTGGATGGACATTGTGTTATCTATATGAATAGAGTTTAGCTTTCCCTACATTACGTCACCTTTTAGCAACCTTAGGATGCATTCTTAGGTGCCTGAAGCTCACCCTTTATTTAATAATTTTTTAAAAAAGGAACAATTTTAAAACATTGCATTACATTAGTTCCCTCAAATGTTTTTTAATGTCTTCAAAACATTTCTAACTAAATTTCAGTTTAAAAATTCCTTAATGTTTCATTCAGTACTATTCTTAACCCTTACGTAGTTTTACTTACGTAGCCTTCAAGTTAGTAACTAATTCAAGTAAAGAGAGTATATATAAGATGGCTATTATCTAGCTAAATACAAACATAAATACTCAGATATGTATTTATTGTTATAAAATGGGAAATAAAAAGAGGAAAAACTTCATCCCACTTAGGTTGGATAAAGCATATTAAATTCTATATTTATGGGAAGGGAATACCTAAGCAAACTTCCAGTCATTTTTTTTTTTAATTAATCCCAAAATGGAAATAATAGCATTACTAAGCTCTTTTTTGTAAAATATTTTTATACTTCAATTTAAATATGAAATTTAACAAAAGTCAATAGCAGTAAAAAATAAAGTGCACAATCATGCATTTCATTCCTCTGTTTTTCATTTAAAGCTGCTGGAACAAGTGAATTTCATTATTAAGATTAAATAAAAACACTTCCACAATCAGCTTCTGGCTAGACTGCTGTTTTCCCCGTCTCAAACTGAGAATGACTGCTGAGTTTCACATGCAGGCCAGACTGTATTTATTTAGATAATTAAACTGTTTTATTCTTTAGGCTTTTAACTTTAGTGTTGACAGCTCTGGTTTTTAAGGAGCAGTTCAAATTAAGTTCAAAATTAATTGAAGAGTTGAAGGCAAAATTTTCAGCTTATGTTTCTGTTAAAGTCATTCTGTCTTTGTCAACAGTGAGGAAGCTTTCTATTAAAATAGCTTCATAGAAAGTCGGAGTACATAATGAATTCTTGAACACAGACCCTTTTCTGTATTTTCCCTTACATTTACCTTAAACCTTAGGCTGTATGCAGATATTTCTTTTTGGTTTGTCTGGTCTGAGTTTTATTTGGACAATTTTAGCCATGTACAGTACACCAGATAGCTATCCATTGCAGGGTTTCCTTCACAAATAAGGCTGAAACTGAAAGGATAAACAAAGAGGAGGTAACATGGCATGTCTTTATGTCCATGGCTTGAAACATTAAAGGTGTTATGCAGGTGTGATATAAGTAGGGCTGGTAAATTAGTTATTTAATTAAAACAATATTCAGATTGCTATATATTGTTCTATGGGAATAAATTGAGTGTTTAGTAATATGCAAATGTCTTATATATAACTGCTGATACTTCGGTAATCTTTCAACTTTGACAGAGCCCCAGCAATCAAATCATATATGTCATTAATACAACACAGAAAGAAACCAAGGTTTTGACAGCCATTTATTTTATCTGTTTAGAGGTCAAGTTTACAAACGACTACTCTTCACTACTTTTTGAAGATATTTCAGGAATATACAACTCCTACCAGTGTGCCAGGGTAAAAAAAACAGCTATGGAAATGTTCCAAAGCACTCAGCAGTCTCCATGTTCATGCAAAGGCCTACACCTTTGAAAGGGATTCAATAAGTGTCTTTGTCAGCAAGAATTTTTTTTTGTAACAACAATAAATAAGTAAATCCCAGAAAAGCCTTGAAATTATAATCAAAATTCTTCACACGAACAAAGTTGTGGGTGAACATTAAAGGTCAACAGATAGCAGTTCAAAGGTAAAGCTGGTGATGTCATTTTTTTCTCAGTGAAGTCATTTCCCCGGCTAAGCCAATAGCATACATCAGATGCAGTAACCCTTAAAAACCTGCGGAGGGCACTAAAAAGATGGTTTTAAAAACAAAAGCAGGATTTCTCCAAATGTACATATGTAAACAGGCATTTCATTCTAGTTGTGATGGTTGTTGCTATCTACCCTACAACGTGATTCCAAAAGGATGTATAATAATACCAGGTCTAACATGACCTGTACCCACCTCACTTGAGGTAGCTTTAATCACTAATTTAGTCTCAGTTTAGGGGTGGATGATGCAATTCTTACATACTAATACAGAAACCAACCTGTGTTCTTAAAATATAAACATTATTTTATATTATTTTAACAATTAAAGAACTAAAGCCCCACAGTTTTTTTACTCACAGTTAAAATTGTCTGACAAGAAGGTCCTGACAGTTAATTAAAACATTTTTTTTCTGCATTTCATCTTTCTTTTTCAATGTGTTTTTACAGACTGCTATTTCATCACTTAAATTGAATCACCAGCATTGTAGAACTATGATGCTTGCTGTATTTTCTTCCAATCGTGTGGAAGAACAGTTCTCCTAAGGGTAGGAAATAAGTCTGTTAATCTATCCCAAGATGGATTTACTTTCAGACTGCAATAAAAATTAGGATGAATCCTTCCTAGCTCTATTTTTTTTAACCCTGAGCATCTGAACCTGAAATTCAATGTCAGACCGATCATCCCTCACACCTGTATTCATGCTGTCCAGCCTGATCCAGAACACTCAAGGTACATATTGGCCATATAGATCTAAGTATAGTAGTAGTCTATAGTTAGTGGAGGAATATATATTCAATGCAAGGCACTAATCAATTACATGACTTTAGCTGCTTCCTTTTTAATAATTAGTATTGTAATAATGTAGTTCTATTTTTTCATGTTTTTTGTTTTTAATAATAAAAAAAAATACAATATGAAAATGTTTATTTCAACAATTTTAACATTCTAAAAATGTAAACTGTCAAATATTCATGATTGGATAAATAGAAAAGATTGTGCGTCTTAACTGGCGAATCCTAGCCTCTTCTCTAAAGCACCTTTTCAGGCTAGAACATATACAGACTCAAGCTGAATATAGTCACTGAAATAAAATTTTTCATGCACTGAATTTGGACGTGCTTCAGAATCAGCAAATTGGAGCATCCTTGTTGATATGGTGATGCCTTTGGCAGTGAAAATGGCACGCCTTGAGATTATGCTAAAAAAATACACATTTGAAACACAATCTGATGCTGTGAGGAGGAAATAGGGGCTAAATTGGCACATTTTGCCTTCTTAAGCTAATTGTGCTTGCTATTGTGAGGGCGTTGCAGGATGACAGATTTTTGAGGGCTGACACATGTTTTTGGAGGAGTTTAAAATTCAAATGCTCCTTGTGTATGAATACAGGCACCTGGGATACTAAAAAAAGAAAAAAAAAAAACCTCTCTTTACCCTCCCTGTCCCTCCCTGTGTTGCATACAGTATCTTTTCTGTCGATATTCATGTCTGCAGAATGATTAAGTTTCCCTTACTGGGAAAGAAAATCTAATGCTGCCAAATTTTTAAAAATACTTTTCATATAGTAAGACAGGATTTATATCTGTTTGAGCTTCTGGGTATGGCTGATCTCTGAGCTATTAAAATTTCATTCAATGCTAATACCCTCCCACCTACCTCTTCCATCTCCCTTTTCCAGTCTCCCTCAGTGGAATTTTCATATTTGCTATAATATATATCTTTGTGCCAGTTTACATCATTATATTGTCACATGGGTGTGATCCATCGTTCCTCTCCATCTTTGTTCATTTCGTTCCCCCTTTTGCTCTGCGTTGCCATCCCTTTCTCACTTCTCCCTCCCGAATTCTGGCATTGAACTGAGGTAGAAGAGAGCCTGCTGTTTTTCTGACACACTCTTCCTGTCCTAAATCAAAACCAACTGAGGCAAAATCAGGTTATTACCTTAGCTGTGTTTTTTTTTTTCCCTCTTTCCCTCTCAACCGTTCTTCCATTTTTGCTCAAGGTCTATGAAATCTTATACTTTAAAAAAAGAAAGGCCAGCTGCTTGCTGAAATGAACGGGTGTGAGCTAGATTTGAAAGGGGATGGCTGCATAAATAAGCCAGAAAAAATAAATACTGGAGTAGGAGATGGATATCTGACAGGGTGGCCAAATATTTGTTACCTTGTGGGGACAGTGGAAGCCCAGTTTCATTGCTACATGCTACATTGTTGGGTCTTAAAGATACTTGTTTGGACCACTGAACTGGTCCCTCATGAGGAAAACTTCTCTTCTTGGGTTAGAGGTTAGGTTTACGTTGTTGATTAGTTCAGATTAGGTTTAGGGTTAGGTATGTGTTGATACTGTAATTGTATGGGTAAGGTTCTGCCTTAGGCCATACAAATGAATGTGAAACAAATAGAAGTCAACACAAAGTCCCTGTAAGGATAGTGAGATACAATGCACCTGTGTGTGCATATCATTGTATGCATCCAATCAGTACACTACTACTAACATATGAAGTGGCATTTATGTGATCATGTTTTTTTAGTTATGTTGTTGATCACAAAATGAATATAGAACAAAAAATTATATTCCTCTTCAAATGGAAATTAAGTTAACATGTGTAAGAAGAAAACCTTCTTTAGGTTGTGAGAATCCAGGGTGGTCCTTGTTCACATCCTAATGATCGCAAACAAGATTTGAACACCTGTGCTTGATGCTGTGCATTTTTCTGGAAATGTTTAAAAACAGTGCATGAGAGTCAAAGTCTTAGCACTCTATATATGGTCCACTACAAGAATATTTATATAAGTGCTTTGCTCATTCTTTAACATAGAAAAAAAAAGACTGATTTCATGCTACAGTGTCTGCACTGATGCGTATACTCTTATCTTCATAGGTTGGTCTTTTGATAGTATGCAGATCCTGTCATGATCTGGGTCTGTAGATATGAATTGTGTGAGTTCCTCTTTCCACAGAGGTGTTGCTGTCGATCACTCGCCTGTCTGCAGTTTCCTCATCACACTGTTAGAGATTTGAGATGTCGCAGGACAACCGTTATTTGCTTAATGCTTAGCCCAATCTGAGATTGTTTTCTGAAGAATCTATTTTAGTTAACTTATGTTCCACAAACTCACTATTTGTCTTCTTTGTCTCCAAGGTTGCATGTCTTCTGTTGGCTTCCACGACCAGTCCAGGTCAAGACTACAAACACCTCTTTGACTGATCTCGGCAAAAATCCTTCTGCTGTCATCGAATTGCTCCACCATCCTCAGTCACCTGGCTGCCCACTGCTCAATATCATTTTTGTTAAGGTTTCAAACATTCGTCTGATCACCTCCCAATAAAACCCGACCTGGATTTTAACGTCATACAGAGCAGTCTTCATTCTACAACCAGTTTTCTAACTTTCCCTGAAAATTATCCACTGAATACAGAACAACCTATCTAAAGACACATTACAGGAGTCTTTCTGTTTGCAGTCATCTTTGTTGTAAATCACAGACCACTTTCTGGTGATATTTCTCAATATTGAATTAAAAGTTGAATGCTATATTTTCTTTTTATCTTTAAATACTAAACAA
Source organism: Cyprinodon variegatus (assembly GCF_000732505.1). Taxonomy (NCBI): domain Eukaryota; kingdom Metazoa; phylum Chordata; class Actinopteri; order Cyprinodontiformes; family Cyprinodontidae; genus Cyprinodon; species Cyprinodon variegatus. The sequence goes on from NW_015150750.1 coordinate 853,194, forward strand.
AGATGAATAAAAAAGGCCATAATTTTTCAGCAAAAGCAATAGTAATACCCAAAAGTGGCATATTAGAATGATCACACATTCTTCAAAGCTGTGATACGGTTCCACAAAGTTTGCACCATTTCTTAAGTTTGTACTGTTAGTTTAATTTGATTAAACCTGAAAATCACATTATGGTAAAAAAGTGTTAGAGCAGCTTAGGGTTCAAATAGCAGGTGGCAGTCGTGAATATAACAATAACCCAAGGTAGTTTTTTTTGTTTAGTATTCATAAAAAACAAACTTGGATTTAATGATTCCGCTCTGAGAGCAGTTAAGGGTTTATGAAACTAACTGTGATAATTTCAAAAATGGGATACTTAGTTTTCTCAAAAACTGTTAAAGCATTGCTGCCTCTTGACTCTAATCCTGACATCAGTCTACAGCAGGTGGCCTCGAGTACTAACATATTTCTACCCTACAATAAACATTGAGTGTTTTAATTCTTAATATTTTCTTATGAGGAGTAAATTTTTTTGCAGAATGCCAGGAACTGGTGTGTTTGCCCCTGTGAGGTTTGCAGAATGAAACAGCTCACTGTGAATGCCATGTATGCAAACACTACACTGTAAGTACGTAGACACATAGCAGGGAATTGCGGTAAAAGAAAAATGTTTAAAAAGTAGAAAACAATTAATTGAAAATTTTTAAAACTTTTTCAGGGATGACCAGAGGAGAGTGGTAAAAGGTTAAAAACAAATCGCAATAATTTAATATCAGACACGGGTGTGTAGATAGTAGAAAATATTGGAATAAAATCATGTTAAAAGACAATTAAAGGTACATCCTGAGTAAAAATAAGAACATTACTGCAATTTTAGAATTGAGAACAAAAAAAAATAAAAAATAAATTAGAGATAAGGTAGTCTGGGTTGGTACTGGGTGTAGAAAAATGTAAAATATTATACAATCTTGTAAAAAAAAAAAAAGCTAAATATTACCCTTCTTTGCAATGCCAGAGAAGTCAATTGTCATTTCACTGGATGTGTTTAAAGTAATCTAATAAAAAGTTGTAATATACTATCAATAATTTTTTTATTTCATCGACCAAAGATATTTAGAGGTATGATTGAAGACTGATGGCTTTTTCAAAATGTGTGTTCTAATGTGTTGGTATACATGATGATTTTCAAATTCTACCAGGTGTTGAGCTTGAAAGGAGATATTTATTCAATCAAATAATGAAACCATTTCTTGAAATGAATGAATTATAAGATGACAGTCAGCAAAACATTCTCCATCTCTTCTGAAAACAGTTGTATTAATTGTTTCTAGGAATGGTTTGTACTAATTGGTATCAACTTGAGTGACACACAGGTTAATATATACTGTATGTTTTTCAATAATTACTTTTTAACTATAACAAAAAAATAAAAGCCATGACTATAATCTCTACAGTTTACAGATGTGGTTTGTCTTTTAATGCTTCAATTTACATTCATTGATAATCATGAAGAGATTTAACTGTTTTTTTTTGTTTGTGTTTTTATACGATGCATGGATTGATGCCAAACAGGCAAGCTTAAATATGAAATGTTTTAACACAACCTGAATAATTTTATTGCCTAAAAGATTTTTTGCTCTGACCTGTGTTCAAAACCCTGAATTATGTATGAAAGAAAAGCCTTCAGTGACCCCTGCATAAGGATCAAACCAATTACGTTTTTGTTTGGAATGCAAAAACTATTGATCCAGTGCCCTGCCTCTGTTTTTTTTTTTTTTTTTTTTTTTTTTTTGTAGCTTGAGAGAAAAAAAAATCCCTTTTATCTGTTATTTCAAACCTATTTCACTTGTGCTGTTTGTGGGTGTTCTTTGTATATTCAGGTGAACCAAAATCAAAAAGAGTCACAAGATCTTTAATAGCAAACACTGTTCAGGTGGAAATAACTCAGTCTGAATCAAACATTCATTTTACAAATTTGATTTAGAACCTCAACAAATTTGGGTCAAGAATTGATGAAAGAAATTAATTCATGACTTTCACAAAATCCTGTCAGTTCCTCAGATCGTGGTGGGGCCTAAACAAGACCGCTGCATTCATCCCAGAAGCCTCAGCTCTTTCACCTGTGCAAATTACTGTGTGTAAACAGACAGGATTGTGCTAGTTTCATGTGGTTAGCCACTTCCCCAGCTGGGACTGGCTCTGCTCAGGAGAAATAAGCCATTTCCTGCTCACTGAGGGAAAGATATGCCCAACTGTAACACACTGTAATTTTTTCCAGATGGTGGGAGGATTTTATCTTGTTGGAGATTGTGCAGTGCTCAACAGGACACATGCTCACTAATGCAAAAGCCTAAACACATACTTTTATTCACGATACTTAAAAAAAAATCTGAAACAAGTTTGTTTTATGATTTTTTTGAAAAAGTGGAGCAAAATGTTAGGTTCTGCATGATGCATCTCTCTACCAACTCAATTACCAATTAAAGCAACTTTTAAAATAATCATACTCCTTTTAACTTTCTTATACACCTAATCATATTTAAGCTATAAACATGATACATTTTAAATATTTGACCAACACAAAGTAGAATTTGAAGGTAGCGGGTATATGACACATAATTTTCAAAGGTTTTTCTTACTAAAAATATTGGTAAGATTGTGTGCTTTATATTTATATTCAATTATATTTAGTCACTTTTTCTAAGGAAGAATTGCATTTAAAGCTGCTATAATTAAATAAAGTTATTGAAGTTTAGCTGCAGCATGCTTTATTGTAGGAAAAAGATTATATCTCTATTAAACAGAGCTATCTAAATATCTATCCAGCTGTTTGACCTTTTGACTTTTGCCAAATTTCAGGCTTCAAACATAGATATGAAATTGCAATTTTTTTTTGAAAAATTAACAAAAAGTGGGACATAATCATGAAACGTAACGTACATTTATTTGATGTTTTAAACTTTTTTAACTAATAAAAAACTGAAACATTGGGTGTGCAGCATTGTTCAGCCCCATTGAGTTAATACTTTGTAGCCTCACTTTTTGCTGTGATTACAGCTGCAAGTTGTTTGGGGGACGTCTCTATCAGTTTTGCACATTGTGAGACATTTTTTTGTCTTATTCTTCCTTGCAGAACAGCACTGTTGAAAGATTGCTTATAAAATTGATAAGACATGCAAACCTGTCTTGTCCCACTATATTGAAATAAGCAGAATGTATCCTCTACTGGTATTTTACTAAAGTTAGGCCAAGCTTCACATAGCAATTCAGGACAGAAGGAGCAGCTGTCAGATTTACAGCAGGTTGCTTTTAAAACAGCTTGATTTACCACAGTAAACTCCTCTCAACAGCCGCTTGACCCAATACATTTAAAAAATGGTAGATAAAAAAAGATATTAATAACTGCTTCATACAGAGCCTGTTATAGAACATTGAGGGAAAAAAAGATTCCTCTTACCACAGGTAAGGGATGCGCTCTTTTAAGTATCAGAAGCTCTCTGCATTGTTTGGCATTATACTGCAAGTATTTTTCTGAATAGGTTTGAACCTCACTTTGAAAAGTGCTGAATATGACAAAAAACTGCAGCCACAGTTGAGTGTTAGATAAAAAAATAAAATAAAAAAAATTGGAAATGGGAAATGTTTAGATTTGTATATCATCCACCCATACATTTGTGCAAATAGTTTGCATACGGTTTAAGATGCACAAATTTGAAGATCAGCCCCTAATAGTAAGTTATCCAAAAGGTTATTGAAATTTTTTATCAAAATGTTTTACATTCCTTTATGTTTGGAGTTGTTAATTGGTTTGCCATTTATAGCTTTTAAAGAAAATTCAGCCACATTGCAAATTTCTCAAAATAAACTGTGTTTCTTAAACATCCATCAATTTTCTGTCATGCTTGATTTCCCCTTGTGATGCTGGTGTCTACAGTATCTCCAGCTGTCAGCGGGCAAAAGGCAGAGTACACCCTGGACAGGTTGCCAGTCAGCCAAACAACCATTCACACACACACTCACACCTAAGGAGAATTTAGAGAAAGCAATTAACCTAACAGCCATGCATGCTCAGGGAGAACATGCAAACTCCATGCAGAAAGACCCTGGACCGGGAATCAAACCCAGAACCTTCTTGCTGCAAGGCAGTAGTGCTACCCACTGGGCAGCCTCTGTGTTTCTTAAACATTCAAATTCAATTATCTTATCACTGCACCAATTTAATGGTTATAATTACATTTTTGTTTAATCTTGTTGTTTTCTCATGGTTTCTCCATTTCCTCTTCATTTTTACTGAGTATTTTAATTGACTGTTACAAGCTTATTTAAAAAGTTTGTTGATTGAATTATTTTAATTTGAAGTATGTTTTAATAAATTTTTGCATTTTACAATGAGGTTGTTTGTGTGTTTTTGTGTCCACACAAAGCGGCAGGGAAGCTGACAACATTTGATACTTAGCGCCATTCTTTATGGCAGATTTATGCAGAAATCTAAACTGTTTAACCGGCTGCAAAATGGTAGAGTTGAGAATGTGATCCAAAGTAGGACTCACCACTCTCTTTACATGCATGCACCAATCCAAACAACAAGAATAATGGACTCCTGAGCTGCAGTCGAGTTTCAGGAACTATTCAACTTAATATGGTTTTATACTTACACATTTTGCTCTTCTAAGGCATTTTTTTGTGGACTGGGTCTCTTCATGTCAAAATTTTCTGTACAGATATGGTCATTGGCTCTTTGTGAACATGTTCTTACTGTCAATCAAGTTTAATGGTTGTGACAAGACAAAATGGAAAACTTTAAAGGGATAGTAACACTTTTGAAAAGAAACTCAAGTATGTGAGTAGTGAGGTTGAAAGGTTCTTTAATCAGTATGTTGTCAGTTATAAAGATCAGCACACATTTACCATACTTTAATGCCTGTACTATTGTCTTTAAATGTTCCTTTAAATCTTAAATCACTCTGAAATTTGGAATCGAAAATATGCACCATTTACATGTTTTTAGGGCTTTCAAGAAATCTACTAGCAAGATTTCTGAAAATATATTTTTTCTGAAATAGATTTTATATGAACAGATTTCCAAATATTGTTTTTCTTCTTTTATATATATATATATATATGCCACTTCACAAATGTAATGAAATGGTCACTTGTAAAGTTTTATTACATACAGTACTTTTTACGTAGGATACCAACATTTGTAACTGTGACTGTATATCCTACCAACATGCTTTTTAACGGAAGCATTACTGCAAGGTTATTTAGACCCAGCTCAATTCACCCTGCCTGACCTTGTGCCACGAGTGTGCACATTACAGTATGTGTGTTTGTGGGATGAAGTAGCATTCCAGACAATGTGAGGGCATGTCCAGGCTAATCCTCAGGCCGTAACACAGACAGTTGGGTTTCCATGACCTCAACTTCATGCTGTTCAGGCATACTCTGAGTCTTACACACACGCACACACACACATGCACATTATTGGTGTTTTTTGATGCGTTTATGCTTTGCCTGCTGGCTATCGCGTTTCATTGATGTATACACTCTCCAAACTGCAATATTTTCTGCTGCTGTGTAGTTTATTATTTACCCATCAAGGTAAAAGTGAATGTTCTGTAATACCACAGGTATTCTGTCATCCCCAGAACAATTATGTCAATTAGCTCACATTAAAATGCTTTACAGAGACAGTTTCCTTTGCTAATAGCAGTCCAATGAAGTGACAAGTAAGCAATTAATATCACTCTAATTGCTCAGTAGGTAAAGTCAATCAGTCACTATTAGCTCACTCTGTGCTTTATTCCTAGCTGTCAGCATGCACTCTGCATTCAAAAATCTCACTCACCACTTGTCAATCAAACATAAATTTACCCTTTCTCTCCTCAAGGGAAAGAGTTGAGTTCCATTATGTTGACATAATGGTAATACAGCTGGTTGGCACATCTGACTTCCACCATAATAAAAGGGAGCTGCTTTACAGTAAGAGTCAATTCCTGGAAAAGCACTGATGGATGAATGCAAAGCAAATATAAATGATGTTTCCAGAGCTGGTTTAAGTTTAATCCTTTCATGCACTGGACTGAATGTTAAAAATATAAAACTTGTGCATGTAACTGATGTCAAACTTCAGAGAGTCAAACACTGGATTTGGGTTCCAGGCCGTATATGATACTCTATACTGCCAGATCATTTTGCCACATGTAAGAGTCTGCCTTTGAACTGACAGCTTTACAAACTCAAATGCTGTGATATGTCTTGTGTGATTTATATTGTGCAGCTTTCTGCTTCTGGCACACAACCGTTTCATCTATCTGCAGAAAAAAAAAATGCAATGAAATAAAGCAAAATGCTGAACAGCTGCTCTACCTGTCCTTGAAATAATAGATCTTAAAATTAAATATAACTTCATGTTTTGCAATGAATTGTTTCTTTTTTCATGCTTTTGTGTGGTTTCATTTGGTACTAAAAGCTGTTGCAAAACACATTTGTATTCCATATTTGTAAAAAATATGATATACAAGGCAGAGGACATAAAGATTGAAACAAATAGTAAAATAAACATTATCTTCAATCGCAGGGGTTAGATGCACCTTATTCTTTAAGATTGTAATTTGAAACTGTAAATACAAACCAAAGGTTCCAGCACCTGATTTTCCAATGGCTGTGGCTGTATTATGAAGGTGGGATGCCCTTTCTTCATCAGGTCAGAGTTGACAAAAAATTTAATGAATGGGATCAAAATGTGTAGAGTTTTATGGAGTTATTATATTTATGGAGGTATATATTTTAATGTATGAGTGCCACAATACAAGAATTTTTGTTACCTTGCTCAATGAGAAGCAGCCAATCAGATGTCAGGGTTTCTACCGAAACAGCCCTAATTCCGCCTCCATGACTTTTATGGTTGTGTGACAGTTTAAATTAATTCATGGTGTGATTCAGAGCAGGAACATGAAATAATTTATCAAACCATGAAATAATTACATTCAATCTTGACATAAAATCACCATATTGAACTGAGGCAGATAGAATACATTTTATATTAATACAATACATTCTGTATCCATTTCCATTTTAACAAATTAGGTAAATATTAATAAACCTGTGTTACTTGTCAATACATGTAAAAATATTTAAAGCATTTAATTATTATCTTATATGTAATGTAGAGTTGGACAGCTGTTCACTTTTTATGATTCTAGCAATTTTAAATAGTTGACACTCTCATTGTGCCTTATTTTTGTGGATTTAGTGTGTGTTGTGATTATTCAATATAAATAAATCTCACAAAGAGAAAAGCAGTCGTTTTTAATGTATATGAGGATTAACACTGATGGCAAAAGTAAGAGGCTAAGAATATAATGCTACCTTCAGACTGCAAGCAGCAGAAGCAGCAAAAAACGCGTATTGCTTCATTTTCGATGCTTGTACAAGTTTAATTCTGACGAGCGGCTGAAGCATCTTTGCTGCGTGGTCGAAAAGTGGGTCTGATGCGCGTTGGGCTGAGCTACCCTATCCTTTCTTTGCCTGTAACAATGGCAGCTGTATTTGCTGTTATAAGTGTATAAAAAGTAGTTTTAATATGTTTTTAAGTGAGAAAGTCCATCTGAAAACATATTTGCAGTCAGTTCATCAAGATGATCTGGCCTTTAAATATTATTTTGCTGTCAGAGCCACTCAGACCCCAGCACACCGGCGGTGCTGTCACTAGGAATCCCGATCAACAGCAGCCAATGGCCCGGTCGCCTCTTTGCGGTTTTTCTGCTACTGTTCGTGGCAGTTGGAAGGCATACGTAGTCCAAACTGCAGGCACCAGAAAAATAAAATCGAATATATTTTGCCAGCAGGTTTCGCCATTGTAATGTAATTTAAACAGTTTCAGAGGAGAAATCATTGCAATCTCAATTAGCCTCGCTGTGTCTGTCTCCCTGCCAGCTGCCTAATCAGCGTCTCTGATTGGTTGATGTGGCACATTGAGCAGCAAAAGTTCAATTTTTCCAACTCCAGCAGCTGCTGCTTCTGAAGCGCGTTGTGCGTGTCAGATGTTCTGAAGCTTGTGACACGCTGCTTCAGCTGCTCAGATGAGCTACTCCTGCTGCTCAAAACGTGCTGCAGGACCACCTTGATGCATGTCAACTATTGACTTTGCCTGTAAGCTAGCTGCTTCTGCTGCTTCTACTGCTTGCATTCTGAACGTGGCATAAGTCTATTCCATAAAAGTTTAAAAAAGTAAAAAAAATCCACTGGACTTTCCAAGATTTGAAGATGTTTTGCTACCTCTCCAGGAAGCTTTCTCAACCAGGTTTTAGAGGTTTTTCTTCTCCAGCACAGCTGATTTACATTGATAGTTGATAAACAGGCTTTTGCTGAACTGCAATCATCAGAATCAGCTGTGCTAAGGCAGAGAAACCTCTAAAACCTGCATGACAGTGGCCCATGAGGACCGACTGTTACTGTAAGGTTTGATTTTCTATGTATTTTTTTCCAATTGCCTTTCATGTGAAGTTAAAACAAGGACACAAAACTCCTCAGTATTCACTAGACTACAAAAAGGTATTTTATTTTAGAAACCACTTTAAACCGATGCCTTGCACCATTAGTATCAAACAAGTAAAGATTAAATCTTAAGAGAAAGAATAGAGAGCTGAAAGGTGGCACAATTTCCATCCCTTAAAAAAACTAGAAAATGTGAACTTGATCTAAGAGTATCACTTTCACTACTTTAAAACATTTCTTTCAGAAATGCAGTTTCCCTCTGTTATGCTTAATTGTTCTTCAGCTGATTTTTCTCTTTTAATGTTGTTCCCACCACTAATTCAGACTGGAATTTGACTGCTGATGGCCTTACTGCAGGATCAGAACACACCCAGCCATTATAAAAAAACCCAGGGACCCATAATGTGGTGTTGACTTGGCAACTAAAAAACCAAGGGGTGGAGAAACTGGAGAGGAGCTCAGAGCTGCTGACTGTTTCTCTTTGGTAGCTCAGACATTTTTTTCTTGTGGCTCTTCTCCTCATTTTGCTTGTCATGAGAGCCTTTCTCTCTTGGGATTGAAAATGTGTTGTGCGTTTGTTTTCCCTGCTCTCTGGCTTTATTTAACCTCTGTGTTTTCTCTTGACCCTTTTGTCTCACCTCTTTCTATACACAGCTCTCTCCCATAAAGCTTGTATTCTGCCTCCTTTCCTTCTTACCACAACAGAACTTAATCTGAACTTTTGACAGGAACCAAGATCTTTGTTATATTGCCAGTGTTTCTGTAAATGCCCTCATAAATCTAATGCTGCAATGTTTTAAGACGCCCTCCAGTCGACGCAACTTCACACATACATACACACTCATACATGGTCTCCTAATTTTTCCCCCAACTTTTTCTTACTTTTCTTAATTTAACCTCAAACACATGCACAATTGTACACGCAGATGTGTGAACACTGGCTTTTAATTGTTTGTGTTCACGTCAGATGCAGCTTGTTTGCAGTTTCCACTGGCTCCATTTCTCCACAACTAACCCATGGGAATTTAGGGATCAGCATCTTCACAACAAGCTCTTGGGCGTTGGAGTGCAAAATAGAGCACAGAAAGTGGACAGGGCTTCACTGCCTATATGTGAATAAAGGCTTTCTGATATTACATCTGCTGTGGGGAAAATGAAATAAAGTTTATAATTTAAAGGTGGGATGAAAAAGCTAAATATGAATTTTAACTAAATGCATTATTGTTTACAGTACTCACACTTTATCTTTTAAGGTATTTTGTCTTTTCACATTCAAAAGGTTTAAAGAGTTTACTGGGATCAATGTGACAGACACAGAGATGCACAATTCTGAAGTGGAGGGAACATAAAACACAACTTTAAACTATAGTTTTACAAAGAAGAATCTGAAAAGCAGGCAATTGTATTCAGCCTTATTTGTTCTGATATGCCAAAGTAAAATCCCCCCCCAATGAATTCCTAACTAGTAAATAGAATACAAATTTGTTTAGCTTGAGCTTGATAAAGTACAACTCTTCTGTTAAATAATCCACAAATTATTTATTAAAAAATCTTTATTAAAAAATGTTTTATGGAGCTCAGGTAACATAACACATTTTCAAGGATAAAGGTGTGGATTAAAATTAAATGTAACAATTTTACATTTTCAAGAACCTACAGTATAGTGTTCAATCTGACCAATTACACTGATTGGTCCTGTTTCTCTCCTAGACATAGCTATGGGCTTAGCTTGTACTGTGACCAACTGTATGTGCTTTCTTTCATCCCTTTAACATGAAAACAGGCTTTGAGCTGCTTAACTGTTTCTTAGACAGAACCACCTGTGGAGCTAATTTATCGTTACCTTTTCTGACATAGAAAGTATTTACAGATCAGTGCTTCTATGTTCCTATTGTATGTCTGCTTCTATCCCCTTGAAACCCAGTCTGTCTCAGCAGAGGGCCATTTACACTGAGTTTGATTCTGCTGCCGGTTTCTTTCTGTTTAAAGGGAGTTTTTCCACTCCACAGTCGCTGCAAATATGCTCGTTGTGAGGGATTACTGCAGACTCAACAACAAGAAATCATAATCTGACTAAACAACTACTAAGACCAAAAACCTTATAGACCAAAACAAATATCTATGTCGAAATATAATGAGTATATTGCAAATGATCTACAAACAATATATGCATCATAGATTAATTCCAACCCCCTTTCAGTTAAAAATGTTATGTGCTCTACAGGCCATAAAAGTTGGCAAAAAGAGAAAGATGAAGTTCTAGGCTATGAAGATAGAGATCATAATAATAGTTAATTATAATTTGTTTAAAAAAAGATAGCAACAACAATAATGAACATTATGTATAATCATATAAGTATCTCAAAGTGCTAGAAACAAAAGAACATAAAAGATTAAATATCAAATGTCAATTTCTAAAGAAGGCTTGCTGGGATGAGCAAACAAAGTTAGCTTTTACAGGTTTTATTTTGATTCCCTTCCATCTGACAGAGAAGTCAATATATTCAAATAGACAGCAAGGTTACACATGAAACACCTGGATTCAACTCCACCAACTCTTCACAAAACCCACATTACGCAATTCATAGTAGACACATAATATTTCAATAGCTGTGCTTTGTGTGGAGCCCTTGAAAGAACATGCATGGGAATCTCCAAATTCTGTCATGGTTTTGGTTCCGTTTAAGTTTTCTTTTTTAGTTGTATTGGTTTCAGTTCCATTGTGTGTTGTATTTCTTGTATTTTAGTTTTTATGTATTTCTTGTTTACCCTCTGTTGCCCCCTTGTATCAGTCTCCTTCCCCTAGCTCTCTATTTGTTTCTTCCATCCACATCTGCTCCCTCTCTGCTGATTAGCCCAGTCTTTATTCAGTCTCCTATTTATACCCCTCTAGTGTAGTTTATCTTAGCTGGTCCCTTGTCGTTTCTCTGCTCTTCCTGTGTGTTTTCTCTAATGTCTCCTGTTTTTTGATTTTTTGAATTTTGCTTTTTGAAATTTTTTGTTCTGTTGGCCTTTGGATTTACATTAAATCCGCCAATCACCTCAGTGTCTCTGCACTTTCAACATATTCAAATTCACAGCAAATGTCGTATCAAGGCACTTTACAGAGATAATTCAACCAGATCATACAGTCAGATTGGTTCGAAATTTTCTATCTAAGGAAAACCAGCTGTTTGCATCGACACGTTGACTCAAAAGCAATCACATCAAGCATGCTTGTAGTGACAGTGGAGAGGAAAACTCCACTGGCTCAGTGTGGGCGGCCATCTGCAGAGGCCGACTGGATTTCAAGGAGACAAACATACTGTACACGCAGACAAGCAGACATACAGATAGACACAGAGATACAAAAGGCAATAGTCAACCAGGTCCTCAGGCGGCCCTGTCTAGGAAACACACAGCCAGGCAGACGAGCTCCAAGCCAGCTCCCATGTCAGAGGATGGAAAAGAGCACATACACTTAGTCACAGTCCGAGAAACTAGGACTACACTGAAAAACAAGGCCAAGCTCCAACATCTACAAACAAAAGTGGTGATGGCAGCAGCACAGCTGATATGTCTCTCCAGGATGGTGTCACGAATGAAGAATGATGCTGAATGATGAAAGGAGATCCCAAGTCCTCCAGCAGTCTAACTCTATAGCAGCATAACAATAGAGCAAAGATGACAATGTCAGAATTCAACACAAATCAAATCAGATAGGAACTCTGAAAATTAATCTGAAAACTCAGAGTAAGGACCTGATGGGACCTCATCTAGAAAAAGAATAGGTTTTGTTGCTTTGCAATTTGGGTGAGGGAGACTAAAGGTTAAATGTTCAAAAGAGTTGTAATTATTAAATGACTGGAGTAATCAGCAAATCAGACTGAAAGATTGTTGCTACTCCTCTTTGCACAGAATGTCTGGGTATGTGAAAATATAATTAACTTAAGGGAGTTACCTCATATATGCTCACACAATCCTCTTGCTGCAGCCAAGTTTCTGTAGGCAACATACTGTAATCAATTTGATTAATGCAAATCAAGTCATTAACTTCCATACATGTGACATTTTTGAAGAAAGAGCTCTTATGTTAAATAAACCACATTTAAATATTTCGACAGTTTCCCCAATTAGAGTTTTTTTTTTTTTTTTAGATTATCATGATTTACTCCTTTAGGATAATTTTATTAGTTAGAAGTTATTTGATTTTGGTTGTGGGCAAGACACTGTCTGAATGGAGTAATAAGTGGGTAACAGTAGAGAAGATATAATATTTAATATTAAGGTACAATAATATATATGATAAAATAAAAAAAAAAATAAAAAAACGGTTTAATGTTTTTCTTTCAGGTGGTAAGTATTTGTAATCATATATCCTCCACCCAGCATTTTGGACATGCTCATAGCTTTGCACCATTTGTGAGGATCTGCTATACATGCAAACCATATCATGGGATCAGGCCCTATATGAAGGAAAACCAACACAGCATCTCACTTTGAACACACCATCACCAATGAAACATGGAATTCTTTTCTCAAGCAGCAACAAAGAAGCCAGTCAGATGATAGAAAAAAAATGCTTAGAGGAAAAAAAATACAAGGCAATACTGTCAGAAAACTTGTTTAAAACTGAAAAGACTTGTGGCTGGATTAGAACTTTTTGTAAAGAGGAATGGAATTTAATCATGGGTGCTGAAAACAAACCCACATTAATTTTTGATTTAGAATTGTAAACCATCTTTTTATTTACAATATTTATACTTTAGTAAGGCATTGTATATTTTAAGTCAACTGAAATTAAGGGTGAATTTTATTTACATGTAAAATGCTGATGACAAGTACATCAATACTAGTGGTGCACTACCATTGAGAGCTGTCAAACTGTGATGCATTTTGTTCGTAAATACAGAGCAGTTTTGCAATAACAGGTGTACCTTTTAAGTTTCATGCCATCACTCAGTCTGCACACACAAACACACACACCTATGCACGCTTCACCATACCGGCCAACCAAACAAGCTCATACCTACAAAAGAAAACAGTTGTGGTTGACCTGAAATGAAGCATTATTATTGCAAGGGAATACAGCTAAATAAAACATACACGGTGTAGGAAAGGTACAGTGACCCTTTTTTTGTCCTGAATGCACAGCATTTATCATGGGAGTCAGCTTTAATAAAGTTTTGGCATTTTGTCTGTTGCGTTTTGTTCAAAGGGAAATAATAATATTTCCTGTTGCACAGGGTGAGCTTTTATTTATTACCAAGGAACAGAAACAAAAAGCTGTGGATGTTATCTGAGAATGTAAACATGCTTCTGTTTCTCTCAGGTATGGTAAGGGGAGATTCAGTGAAAACATCTAGACAGGAGAGTCAAAGTAAGAGCTATGACTGATATATTGATGAAAAGCATTCGGCTGTGTTCCTGTCTTTTTTGTTTTTATCTTACTCTATCTTCATTTCCAGCTTCAGAAATTATGATTCTAATCTCTTGAATCATTGTTTCTGCCCTCTTACAGGTGATTCTATAAACAATGTACATCACGTTAATCCATAATAGCTACTTGCCTTTTGCTCCCCTTGTTCTCTCCCTTCTTTCACTCAGGCTGACACTGGAGGATTTTTCTCAACCTTGTCATCTCTTATTCCCCTGTCTCTCTTCCTGTTGCTACGCCTGGGGTTAAGCTCTTTCTATCTGTCTGTCTCCGCTTTTTCTCTCTAATTACACTGTTCTCAGCTCTAGTTCTGTACCTTCCCATGGGTTTGTATGTCACTATGTAAAGGCCAACTGAATGCCTGTTTTGTGTTTTGTAATATAGGAAATGTTGACTCATTCATGTTGTAATAATGAAATTAAGGAGTTTATCTATTCCTCTAGAATTTGAAAGGTTTCGATTTTTTGTTTTACATTAAACTGTGATAAGAGGAATTTTTTAATTCTCATAAACATTGCAAACAGTTATACTCCAAAAATGGCACACAGACATAGGTACTTTATTTCAATGTAGTTGCAATGATACAATATTTGTTGCTTATTGTGAAAAGTCACTTAACTTGCCATAATGAATGACATGAATGCCTAAGATAGCAGGGGAGGTGGAAGTATTTTATGATTTGTTTCCGTATATTTCTGATCATTATGCTTGATATTCTGAGTATCAAACATTGAACTTTAATCATCAGATGTTCTGGGGATAATTATAAATGTAAACAAACAACAAAACCCTTCATCCTCATATTTACGTTCTACACAAAACATAACATATTGTAAGCCAGTAAAGCATTGTTCAGGTATTCGAATTACATTTCTTCACATTTAGATCAATGAAACGCAAACTTTAATATTGCAATATAAAATTTAGATACTTACATACCTATATTATATAAGACTAACCTGATTACAATGTCTTTGAAATATGTCAGGCATGGGAATTTAAAGAGAGTACTGTAAATCAACAATACAGGCTGTAAAAAAGCTGAGTCTGCTTTGAAAAGACACCTGATGTAAATATCTGGTATTAAATATATTTACTTCTGAGTTGTCCTTATATCCTGCTTCTATTCCGGTGAATATAAAAAAATATATATATCAACATAACATTTTTAGTTTCATTTTCAATCTTGCACAGGGCTACTTCAAAGTAAGAGTAGAGAAAACAAATTACTTCTGGTCTTTTAACAATTTTTTTTAAATTCTGTTTTCATTGTTCAAAGCATAGGGCGATCTCTCCATAATGCTGCTAATCTAACTTCAAAGGGGTTTCAGTTATGTTAAGTACTTTTTTAAACAGTGATAAGGAATATACTGTCATGCTTAAAGCCTTCTCTTCTTTTCCTCTGGTCAGAACACATAAATAATTGGGGCAATTTTTTCACTGGCAGTTAAAATTAGAATTGGTCCCATTTTTCACTGTCAGCCACTTTCTTTGCAAAAGCGAAGACATGTATAGACCACCCTCAGGCACTCACAAAAGCACATGGAAACAACCAGAGACACATCTGAGGTGTTTTTGTTAGCATCAACCACAATTGATTGAATAGATCTCTTTCTAACAATAAAAGCCTAACTGAAACTGCTTAAATACTTTTTGTATGACATGGCTGATGAATCACCAAAGGCTTCTCCGTCATTTGCATGACATGACATGCAGGCTGCTTCTTGTTGTCCAGAAATAACTCGAGAAATAACCTTCAATAGGGAATCACACAGATTTTGGTGGCAATGTAATTACAGAGGAAGCAGAGATTTAATTCAACCTGGAGAGTCTCGCACAGAGAAAAGCTGCAATTAGAAAAGTATTCAATTCATTTAGAAAGGTAACACAATAATTTTCTCCAAAATATTTTTATCTAAGGAAACCAGGTGATTGCGAGAACGTGTTGATTCTCTGCAATCCCTCACACTGAGCATGCATGTAGGGACAGTGGAGAGGAAAACTCCCTTTTAACATGAAGACATCTCCAGCAGAACCAGGCTCAGTGTGAGCAGCCATCTGCCAAGTCTGACTGAGGTTCAAGGAGACAGAAGCAGATAAAGACATAAATGAAATAAGTTATTTGGCGCATGGGCCCCGACAGAAGACACTGAAGCTGTGACTCAACATTCTCATCAATAAGCAACCTAGAAAAGGACTACAGTACTCTTCCCCCAGGGCCCGGACACTGGTTGTGGAACAAGCCAGCTACGCCAGGAGCTAAGTGAAGTTGATCTCAAAAGCTGACTGGCAAGGGAGAAGGTGCAGTCCCCGAGTTGATTAGCTGGAGCTGAAACAAGGGACATAGCAGGTGGTCCGGGTGAAGCTGATAAGAGTGCTTCGGATTGAATTTTACCCTTATGCTTCATTTTAATAATCATTAGCTAGTAAGTGAATTAATTGATTTTTTTTTCTCAAATTAATTTGAATAAATTAATTTAAGACTATTGGAGAAATCTGTCAACCATTGAGGATCAATTGTTGTTTGAGACAACTATTTTGTTTCTTTTTTGAAACTAGAGGTTAAGACACAGCCCATGACAAAAAACAAACAAAAAAAAAACAACCTAATGCTGTTTTTAATGGTACATACAAACTCCTTCCCCTTGCAGTGTTTCTCCCCAGTGCCAGCGTGCAGCAGTGATGTAGCTACTCAAATTTAAGACAGAAAGAAAGAACTGATCAAAGTCAAAGAACTGATCCAAACCAGAGACTAGCAATTTTTTTTTTCTTTTTTTTTTTTTCAAACAGCAGAACCAGAACCCAACAAAGGCCGTTTTTGTTTCTAGTTTACAGGCCACTCCATCTTTTTCAGATTTTAATTTAGCACAAATAAAAATACAAAATTAAAAAACCAAAAAATTGAAAAAGGAAAAGTATCTGCTCCAGTGAAGCTGTGTGCTTTACAGTCTGTTGGATTTTCTGCATCAAGCTAAACAAAGAATCAATAATGAATAATGATTTTAAAAAAAAACTATAACTGTTAAGAGTCCAGTTTGTGTGGTCAGTTTTTGTGGTTGTTTGTGTGTTTCTCTCTCTCCACCACCAGGTGGTGCCCCGTCCTCGTTGGGTCTCCCTGCACACCTGAGGCTCGTTGGATCATTACTGGAGGAGTATTTGAGCAGTGGGCTGTCAATACCTCAAGGCCAGAGTGTTTGCCAGTTTTGGGTACTCTAGCCAAGCTGAGATTAGCAGAGTCTAATTTAAGCTTTGTTTCTCCAAGACTAATGTTCTTTTGTCTTTGTTCTTCGGCAGGAAGACTTCCTGTTAAACTGGAAAACTGGTCCTTTTTCCCCCTGGAAGGAAAAGCTGAGTTCTCACTGAGCAGGGGAAAACCTCCACATGATCCGTTCAAGTGCCCTGCGGAAATCCGAGTGACAGTCCGCTCCATTACTCCTCCGGGTCCAACGTCTGTATTCCTGTCCCCTCTCCAACGTGTTCACTATTCTCTGGATTAACCCACACAGACTGGATTCGAGGATTGACAAGACCCCTCAAACTTCCAAATCACCAGCTCACTGAGTTCCAGATCCAACCCCTGAACCCTTACTTCAATAAACCTGTTAAACTTTTCCCTTGTTCTCTGAGTGGTTTTCTGCATTTGGGTCAGATTCGTAAAACCGATCGTGACAATAATGTCTCATAACATAGTCGGAAAAACTGGAAAAGAGAAAACTATTACCCCTGGGAGAGACTTATACATTATCGACCATATAA